>NW_017306553.1:311113-312592 GCF_000935625.1 Nanorana parkeri
ATAATAAATGTAATAGCTGTTGCAGGGGGTCGATCCATTCACCAGCTGCGCCATAACAAAATGCCCCCCTCCTACGAAATTTGCCATCGCTGCTCTGCATCTCTTGGTGCACGTTTGACTCCTTGTCTCTTCCATTCACGTCCTCGTCCCAGACGTGTAATTGTATTGCTTGCAGAAATCTGATGAGCTATTACAAACAGATCAGCCCCTGAAGGAATATGATTTGGAAAAAGGCAGCAGCTAAGTGGTGGAAGTGACATGAGCTATAATTGCTTCTCATGTTCAGGTGTTTATGGGTGGATCCACCTAGCTGCGTTTGTGACCTTCCGCCACAGCCGGCGCTGTGATATGCAAATTGGGCTTAATCCTTCTTCTGCCAGAAGCCGCAGTCAGCAAATTCCAAGCCCGATATTTGGGGAATGGGAGCTGATATTCTTGCTGCTCTGAGTGAAAGATGTGAACAGAGGTGCCCTCATACCTTATATAAACACAGTTATGAAGGAAGGCTGCAGGAAAACTTTACAGCAGTAACAGGCAAACTCTGCCCCCCCCCCCAGCTGTTGCGAAACTACAAATCCCTGCTTGCATCTGCCTCTGGGAGTCATGCTTATGGCTGTCAGATTCTTGCAATGCCTTATGGGACTTGTAGTTTCACCACAGCTGGATGGATGGAGTTTCCCCACTCCTTTTTTACTGGGAGAAAAAACATAAAGGACAACTAGAAAGACTACATGCAGCCTGTTCTTTTTGAGGTCATTTCCCATTCACAGCACTTTGACAAAACGTAGTCTTTGCACTTTAGAAAGGATCTTTTGTGCATGGCTTGTTGTGCAAAAGAAGATTGTGTGTTTAGCCTCTCACAGCCATTTTATTGTTTTATATTTATATATTGTAAATACCTTGGAGTTGAGCTTCAACAAGTACAGTTCTCAAACCTGAACATCCCTATGGACCAGAGCATTTTTTATTTATTTCTGCTACGGGCTTCTTCATTCAGCAATCATTTTGTCATTACTTAAGATAGCAAAGTAATACATGTATCATATTTTGCATATATCTACTGCTAGCAAGCAGTAAATATATGCAAAAACTTTAAAATAAAACAAAAAAACTCTTTAAAAGAGGTTAAAACTTACCTGTGTCTTTCCCCGCGCGCTCCCGTCCGAAAATCTGAAGAGTCTCGGGCGGCTGCAAAGGATCTTGGGGCGGGCGCATGCGCAGTTCAGATTTTCGGCCGGGAGACGAGGAAAGACACAAGGTAAGTCTATGCAGACCCGCATGCAGACACCGTGGGACAGGAAGTGCCAGCAAGCACAATGGAGTTAGCGCTGGATCGAGGACCCGCAACAGTGTAGGAGCGACATCATTTAAGGTAAGTGCTGACATTAACATTAGGGAGATGGAAAAAAAATTATACTTTAATGTCATTTTAACACTAGCTACCCCCACACTGCAAAGGTTAACTGCTCATTTTTGTCT
>NW_017306553.1:314859-333280 GCF_000935625.1 Nanorana parkeri
GCTACCCCCACACTGCAAAGGTTAACTGCTCATTTTTGTCTTGGTTCAAAAAAAGTTATACTCACTTGTTCCTCAGAGCTGGCTTGCTCTTAGGCCAGGTACTGGAGCCTCTCTCTCCCTCCTCTGCAATGGTCTAAGGTCTCGTAAATCATCAAGTTCTATACATTGTATAATTGTATATAGAGGTGAGGATGCTGAGGAACATTGCAATGCTGCAGTAGAGGGGGAGAGAGGCTGGAGGGAGCACTGTGACAGCTCACAAAGTTGAATATAAGTAATGTTTTGAACCTAGACAAAAAATGAGCACTTATCCCTTGCAGTACAGGGGTAGCCACACTGCAAGGGTTAATAAAAACATTTTTCCTGGAGTTCTTCTTTATAAAAAATATTGGCACTGTAGATAAAAAGAACACATTTTAATCTATAATTTGTTCTGGTTAAAATAACTCAAAAATTATGATTCTGATACAAAGCATTACAAAGTCATATGTTTTCCTTTTTTCAAGCAATACTATACTAAAAAATGAAAACAAAAATTAAATATTAATGCTTAAAAAAATAGAAATGAACACAAAAAAAATCATCAGGATAATAACAGTCAAGTGGCAAAGGGGAGGAAAGAGTAATTTATGGCTGATTAGGGTAATTTGAGGATTTATAAGCCGTTCAACATTAAAAAAAAGATATTAAAAAGTGTATTTTTTCTTAATTCTCATCTCTCTGATCGGCAGAGTAAATCAAAAAGTAACAATTTTACTTTGTATCTCTCTATCTCACCTCTGACCAGAGTTTATAAACAATGTGTCAGACGGTCTGTATTTTGACAGCAGCAACTTCTGCAGATGTATTTAAACAGAAACTCCCGGCTGTCATTTTGATGTTAGGAATTGCCAGCAAGTACAAGGAGGGAGATCCAGAGTGGCAGAGGGGCAGGACATCTTACAACCGTCCTGTGTATTTCAATGCAGTTCTTTTGGGGAGTGTGTTGATTCAAGATTGCCTCGAGTTACCTTGCTCTGTACATCACACTTACCTTATTATAGAACATTCAGAGATCCTTAAAATCAGGATGACAAACACTCTTTTTAGATGTGCTGGCTCCATTTCAAAAAACCTAGCTGGAAATCACTTTCAGAATGTTGCCAAGTTTGGAAAAAGAGTCTTCTGAGGAAGGTTCCAGCCATAAATTCAATATAAATAGATTACAGGTTTCAGGAGAACAATTGTTTTTTGAATTTGTGTTTGTTTATCTTATTTCCCTAAGTATCCCTTGTGTCTATTAATAAAATTATCATTTCCATTTGTGATTTCATCTAGAAACCTAACATATAGAAACCATTGAATGAAGACTCAGCATAAAGAAAGCAGTGAATGAAGACTCAGCATATAGAAACCAGTGATTGAAGACTCAACATATAGAAACCAGTGAATGAAGGCACAACATATAGAAACCATTGAGTGAAGACACAACATATAGAAACCATTGAGTGAAGACACAACATATAGAAACCACTGAATCAGAACACAGCAGATAGAAGCCATTGAATAAGGACACAACATAAAGAGAAACCATTGAATGAAGACACAGCAGATAGAAACCATTGAATCAGGACACAGCAAATAGAAGCCATTGAATGAAGACACAACATATAGAAACCAGTGAATGAAGGCACAACATATAGAAACCATTGAGTGAAGACACAACATATAGAAACCATTGAGTGAAGACACAACATATAGAAACCACTGAATCAGAACACAGCAGATAGAAGCCATTGAATAAGGACACAACATAAAGAGAAACCATTGAATGAAGACACAGCAGATAGAAACCATTGAATCAAGACACAGCAAATAGAAGCCATTGAATGAAGACACAACATATAGAAACCAGAGACTCAGGACACAACATATAGAAACCATTGGATGAAGACACAACATATAGAAACCATTGAGTGAAGACACAACATATAGAAACCACTGAATCAGAACACAGCAGATAGAAGCCATTGAATAAGGACACAACATAAAGAGAAACCATTGAATGAAGACACAGCAGATAGAAACCATTGAATCAGGACACAGCAAATAGAAGCCATTGAATGAAGACACAACATATAGAAACCAGAGACTCAGGACACAACATATAGAAACCATTGGATGAAGACACAACATATAGAAACCAGTGAATCAGGACACAACATATAGAAAACATATATTATAAAATAAGATGTAAAGCTTCTTACAAACACAAAAAAATAGCAATTTCCAAAATTAAAGCAGAACAAAGTCCTGTTGGGGTTTGCAGATAATAGCTGTTCACATCTTACCGTTAAACTCACAAATAACACGCTGTCATACCACAGCGCCTTCTTACAAGAAAGGTCACCCTATCATGTGACCCGTGCTCTGACTTGTGGATTAAACACCGTTTTATTGTTCATATTTTGATGTCCATTCGGCCCCCGCGACCCTCATATGATGCATCTTGCTATTCCCCATTTACGACCCTTGTCATTCCATTGCCTGCCTGCTGCTCCTATAAATGGTGACATCAAATTCTAACTATGTATTAGCTTGTCAGATGTGTGAACTTACAAGGGAAATGTCTCCACAGGACAGTGGAGACATCCACCGCCTTTCTAATAAAATGTCATTAGGAACAACAGCTGTGACCTTTGTGCTTCTTCTAAACAATTGTGATCAATCAGCTCTGATGACCTCTAAAAGTGGATTCATATGGTCAAGTGTTTCACTTGTACGAATTTTTTATGTAATAAAGCTGCTTCATTCTCTTGCTTGACCATGAGTTTATTGTAAAAATGTGCAGGTGAACTGACTTCAAAGGAGGACCATTAATGCGTTTCACACAAAGTGCTTAAAGGAGAACTATGAGGAGAACTATGAGGTGAGTGAAAATCCCTCAACCTCATAGTTCGAGCCGACGTGTGACAATGAAACTGTCACACGTTGGCTCAATAGATCGGGAAGTGAGCGAACGCATACCATCGCTCGCTCACTTCTCGATCATCTTCCAGCAGAGAGTGGTGACTGTGAGGCACCGGTACCCATATGAGGGGTCTGGGCAGCCTGGGGGGCCTCTTACATGAGTATCATCTGTACCATGGGCAGCATGGCAGAGGTGACAGGGGAGGGGGTGAAGGAGGCCAGGTCCCAGCAGCAGCAGGTAAGATGAGTTGGGAGGAGGTACAGGGAAAGGGACCCCGGCGACCAGCCCACCTGAGGCTCTGCAGAGCCCACCATAGAGAGTCTCAGATGGGCTGTGCAGGATCTATGGTGTGCTCTGCAGGGTCACTCTCAGGTGGTCTCTGCAGGGTCTCATTTAAGTCAAGAGTCCAGTGCGATACTAAGCCCTGAGTCCAGTGCGATACTAAGCCCTGAGTCCAGCGCGTTACTAAGCCCTGAGTCCAGTGTGTTACTAAGCCCAGAGTCCAGTGTGTTACTAAGCCCAGAGTCCAGTGCGTTACTAAGCCCTGAGTCCAGTGCGTTACTAAGCCCTGAGTCCAGTGCGTTACTAAGCCCTGAGTCCAGTGCGTTACTAAGTCCTGAGTCCAGTGCGTTACTAAGCCCAGAGTCCAGTGCGTTACTAAGCCAGAGCCCAGTGCGTTACTAAGCCCACATGTACCTACATACATGCTATAATAGCATAAAGGTAAAAAACAATATGTGCAGTGTTATCTTCATTTTAGATGTCAAAGGGGTTTTGTGGCTCCCGGTGTTTTCTTTTCTGTGGGAAACGGGTCCAAATGGCTCTTTGAGTGTTTAAGGTTGCTCACCCCTGGCCTAGATAATGCTGGACGTCCTCCAGCCAGGAAATGGGGTAGGTCTATGTGACTTGCTTAAGCTTCTAATGCACATTGTGAGAAGCAATTTGAGTCCAGGAGAGGAGCCGATACAACTGTGCAAGACTTGAAGAGATGGCTGGGGTTCAGCTTTAAGAAACTTTTCTACTTTTTCTACAACCACGACGAAACGGCATTAATACAGCATGGCGGAAGAAGCTTATAGCGTGAACAGTAAAGTTTCCTAATAAGCCATCGCAAGGTGAAGAGGCCAGAGAGGCTCCTGAAGATTTAGAGGTGCCCACCGTGAGAAAAGAATGTCCCTCTAAGTGGAAAAGAGACTTTGCGATTTAGATTCCTAAAAGCCTCGTGAAATGATTCAGCTTGCTTTAAAACTGCATATGTTCCACTATACATACATTTCCACTTGCAAGGCCAATGGAGGAGCTAAGCTTTTTTGGTAACACTCTATTCCAGAGCTTATCTTGCCGGCTTCTCTGAATTTCTATGTTTGATGTCATGCTGTGTTTCAAATTGCTTTGCAATTGGTTTTTATATGACCCCGGGAGTCAACAAAATGTATTGAACTGAGAGGTATCATCCTTTTCTAGGCAGACCATGAAAGAATGCATATGGAGACCGAGGTGTGGGGGGTACATGTGCATCCTTAAAACACAACTCCTTATACTGTACATTCATTGTATACTCTATATTCACGGAGAAACTGTTACATTTATTTGTTAAAGCTGAAATCCAGGAAAATACAAAAGGCACAAATGAAAACCACTATGTAATCATGAACTCTTTCGCTGCCGTCCCCGCTCTCCACTTCTGACCTCAGATAGCCAATTTTTCACTTTTTAAAAATCATTTTTCACTTACAGTTTTCAGGTTTTGTAAAAGACCCCCCACACACACACACACACACACACACCACCACCAAACCAAAACTTTTCTCAAAGCACAGGACCCGTACAATAAAAAGATGGTGCTACTGATTTTGTAGGTCCTCTGAACGTTGTGCAAACTATAAAACTTTTTAACAAAAATACACTAATAATAATATTAATAATACTAGTGATAAAATAATAATAATAATAAAAAAATTGTATGGGCTGCAGATAGAGTTAATATAACTCGGAGTTGGAAATCAGTGTCCCCCCCTTCACTAGAGAGTTGGGAAAAAATACTAGAGGAAATAAGATATATGGAGGAATTGAGTGCAAGAGATGCCAGGAAGTTAGATAAACATGTGAATACATGGGAGAAATGGGAGTCATTCAGTCAGACAGAGTTATTTAGGAAACGGGTACGGAAAGAAAGAGAGGAAAGGTCAGGGCATTGAGGCGCGGTCCCCCTAAAGCCAAATGTAGCATAAGGGTCAACTAATACGAAGATAAATTCCTGAGAGGTATAAATAATTAAGTAATATTTTTGATTTCTCCTTTTCTATTGAATAGATTTTATAAGCATTTGACCTGTATGTCTGGAAGTAAGGTGAAGAATGTGGATAGTATGAGTGAGAGAGAGGGAGGATAATGATATAATACAAGTGAGATAAAAAGTTTTAAGGGGGGGGGGGGGGGAAAAAATATAGGAGAAAGTAGGGTGAGAAGTATTTATAAAGGAAGGAAATGGGGGATAAGCTCGGATTGAGGACACGGAAGGGAAACCAACATGAAGCTACCAACAGGGAAAGGTAAATGCATTTTAGAAGGGATATCCGGAAAAAGGAAACACATTTTAGGCTCTCCAAACACAGTTAGTTGGAAGGTAGGGGGGAGGGATAGGGGACAAAGGGGAAACAATATTTTTTGACTAGAATTCACATACAGGAGAGAACACTTAGGTGGGTGAGAGTGATTTATAATGAAAGGATTAAGAGGGTAAAATGGTCCTAGGAGCCATTAATACGGAAGGGGCTATACGGATTCACTTGGAGATCATGTTCCCCCCTCTCTCTCTAGAACATGATGCGATATTAGAATAAATGTTAGATGAGTGTATAAGAGAAGAAATGGAGGACAAGAGAATGACTCCTGTAAAAAGCTTGAATATAGCCTTGTTGATTGTAAGATAAAGTTGAAGATGTTTATATGGAGAGATGCATAGCTATGTTGTTCAGGAGATAATAGTTATGATGTATGTATGCATTTTTTTAAAGATTTGTATAAGTATGCTTATTGAAATAAAAATATATTAAACCAAAAAAAAAAATGAGACTCAGAAGTTAAATCTTAAAAATGCATTCAAGTACCCTATTAACAAAAATGTATCTTATTTGTGCATCACTCGGCTGTAGATCCTCAAATCACCTCTGAATTGGTGCTGACACTGTCCTTCCTTCAGGAGGGTGACTACTTTTGCTATCCATGGTCAGGGCAGCCGTCAGAAATTTTGGGGCCCCTTACACGGCTTTAGGCCGCCCCCCCCCCCCCCCCCCCCGCCGCTGGACACGGGCTTAGTGACGCGCTGGACACAGGACCCACCTGAGAGTGACCCTGCAGAGCCCACCATAGATGCTGCACAGCCCATCTGAGACTTTCTATAGTGGGCTCTGAAGAGGTCTCAGGTGGGCTGGTCAGGGCTGCATCCCTCCCCTCTCCCTCCTCCCTAGCTCCTCTTACCTGCACACGTGGCCTTGTCTGCCGCCGGACAGGCCAGAAGTGATGTCAGACGAGCAGCATCGCTGATGGGGCCCCGGCTTGTCTCGAAGCCGCTGGAGCGGCAATGCTGGGGCCAGGCTTCCGCCTCCTTGCCCTTCAAAGTCGGCCGATAGTCATGTAAGGGACCGGGCGGGCCCCCCAAGCTGCCCAGGCCCCTTACATGAGTATAGGTTGTACCCCCCTGATTGCTGCCCTGTCCATGGTCCCTGTGTGTGTTGTAAAGTAGTCACCGTTCCAAACTCACTCCCGTGATGGAATACAATCTCATGTTTAGTTTACTAATCTTGTATTGAGATTGTAGTCCATCACGGGAGTAAGCTTGTAGCGGTGGCTACTTTAGAACACACACAGGGACCATGGGGAACAAAAGTAGCCCCCCTCCAGAAGGAAGGACAGTGTCAGCACCAATTCAGAGATGATTGGAGGATCTACTGCCGAGTGATACGCAAATAAGGTCCAGTATTGCTAATAGTTAAGGTATTTGAATGCATTTTTAATATTTTTCTCCTGAATTTAGTGTTACTTTAAGACCAGGAACACAATTACCTTTTAGCATGTCACAAGGCACAGATGTGAAAAGAAAATATTTTTACAGGTAGAGGCTGTGCAATAAAATTGTTTCAAAATGTTTTCCCCTTTTGATTTGTCTCTTGTTTATTCCAAACTGTTTTATTATGCAGAGTTTTGAACATGACTGAGGTCCTTACCATTGTGTTCCTCCTCCTAGATTATACTGTGCCAAACAACTCAACTTGACATAATGACTGCTTGGCTTGTATTAAAGGACCACTATGGTAAGTATGTTACATGCTGGTAACTGTATGTGGTTAATACCTGTTGATTTCACAAGTCTTTACTTACATGTTTCCAGCTTTTAAGTGCAAGCCAAGCTGTCCAGGAAAAGTGACAGTTGGGACAAACTGTTATACTGACAGGAATGACTACAATTGCCAGCTTTTATTCATGTGGTTTAAACTTTTTTTTTCCAAATGGAATAGAAAACTAGTATTGCTACTGGTTAAAAAAGTATAAGCTGGAGTTGGACTTTAATTTGTTTGTCACTTTAGGTACCCCGTACACTGGTAGAATTTCGAACGGTTTTTAATGTATCGGTCGAAATTCGCACAGTGTGTGGGGCTGTCAACTTCCTTTCATCCAGCATTCCTCGATCAGTTGATCGAAGGAGCCCGCTGTAAACTTCTCAATCAGAGTCGGCAGCCAACGAGCTGCCCGCTCTGATCGGGTATTCTGACAGGTGCCACCAGCACCTGTCAGAATATAATGTGAACAGCGGGATTCCTCGATTTCCAGGCTGGTTGTATTGATGGAGGAATCAGGTCAATTTGTTTTGTTGAGCCTGAGGGTTGAATGAAAAACATTGATAGGTGTATGGCCAGCCTTACTTTGGTACAGGTACATATATATAATCTTCACCCCCTTCCCAGTCTTATTGGAAGGGGGTAGTAGTGATGAGGCATTTGGATCGGGTTCTGCTCCCTCGATTGCTGACTACACTCTCCCTGTGTGTGTTGTAAAGTAGCTACCACTCCAAAGCTCGCTGCTGTGATGGACTACAATCTCAATAGAAATTGGTAAACTAAACATGAGGTTGTAGTCCATCCCGGGAGGGAGCTTGGAGTGGTGACTACTTTACAACACACACAGGGACCATGGTGAACAAAAGTAGCCACCCTCCAGAAGGAAGGACAGTGTCAGCACCAATTCAGAGATGATTTGAGGATCTACAGCCGAGTGATACACAAATAAGGCACATTTTTTAATAGTGCAAAGTGCATTTTTGAGATTGAACTTTAGTGTCACTTTAAGCTATGAAATGGCTTCAACATTACAGAACAAATCTGGGTGATTGTAACTAACTACTACAACTAGTGATGCACTGATACTAGTATCAGGGCTGATACAGAGTATGTGGGCGAGTACTTGTTCTCGCTCAAATGCTCCGATACGGGTTATGCCCACTGTGACGACATGGTGATCAGTTTATAAGTTAAATGTGTATTGGTGTTGGGTTATGTTTGAGTGCGTTATGCTGTGTGACCTGGTTATGGAAAGACTATCAGCACCATCCCTCGTTATCTCCCATTGTACTCTGAGGGAGCTCAGAACAATGACATTCTGGCCAGAAGACAGAATGTCCAGGGAGGGGACGGGGGATGTGATGGGATTATATTCTGATCTGATCACTTTCTGTATAAAAGTTTGTGCAGTTGTTCAATAAATCAGAGTTTGTTTACCCTACACTCAAGCCTTGGCTTGTGACTGGGGAAACTGGGAGCTACAGATCTTCAGGTTCCAATATCTCCTCAGCAAGGAAGAAGACAGCGGCGGACATACTCATCCTGAGTACGGGGGTCCGTCACACCCACCTCTTGGCTTTTTGATTGGCTAGGAAGCTATTTTTACTTGTTGCTAGGCACTCTGGCGTCCTAACCAATAAGGAAGCCGGGTGGCACATCATGACCTGCCTCCTGGCTTCCTGATTGGCTAGGAAGCTGGCTTCACTTTTTGCTAGGCAGCCCGGCTTCCTGACCAATCAGGGAGCCTGGCAGAACCTCATGACCTGCCGTCCAGGTTCTTGATTGGTCAGGAAGCCAGGTAGTCTCGAGAAGTGAAGCCGGTGTTCTTTCAATAGAACACCACCTTCCCAGGCAATAGGGAAAAGCCGGGCGGCAGCCGGGCGTAATCGATACCGAAAAACTGGTATTGGTGCATCCCTAACTACAACTATACCATGACCTGCATAAATGGGAACCTTCACTGACATTGTTCTGTTGAGTTTCATAGTTTGGTCAGATACAGTGACGTGGGTTGCTTCTGACTCCCTTGTCCAGGCCTACAATCAATATTTGCATACCTACTGCTAGGTAGCACTAATGTATACCATCCAGCTGTGTCAGCGCCCCGGACCCGCTTAATGTTCCCATTTGTTCTCTGCAGCATGTTTTACATCTGCCTGTGTCATCAGGCTGTATATCAAGAGCATTATTTTAGTTGACTTTCCCTATTTTCTCCTGACAGTATCCCCGGGGTTGATGAATAGTCTGGCTTTAGCGAGCGGGGAAGGTATTTATTTTTGGGCTATATATAAGTTTATGAAGTCATCACAATCTGAAAAGAGTAAGTGAAACAGCAAGCATAGACTATTACCTCTGCCACTCTGGGGAGCAGATCCTGCTAGTCTATCCTGCATTGTTAACTGATAATATCAGATTGCATCTGAAACGCACGAGGGCCCTGGGACTTCGCCTACCGTTCTGTATAATGCTGAAGAATGGTGTGCAAACAAACATGGGCTCTTGCCTTAAAGTGGCACCGCAGGCAAAATGCAAACATTTATTTATTGTCAATTTTAATGTGAAACACTCCGCTCCGGGTCAATTAGATGCATTGGCAGGATTTCAGCGAACAAAGTAATAGGTCAGAAGGGTTTTACGCTATTTCAAATTCTGATGAAATTTGAATTCACTGAGGGCTGGCTCAGATATCCTATTTTAGGGTGGCTCCTTTCCCTTGTAGGGTGCTAGTATGCTGTGCGTGTCTCCACAACCACACAGACACAGCAAGACAAGCTGCTTCCCTGATCCCCCCTCCTCCCTGCTGCTGATTGAGTCTGTTCTGTCCCTTGTGATCTTGTACTGGACAGGACGTTCAGGGAAACTGAGCTGAGAGAGTTGAAGCTGTTCGGAAACATAATGCCTGTATGTGCTGAAGTGAAAAAGTAATGAAATACTTGGCTGGGAAATGTATGTTTGTTTGATCTGGATTTATTGTTAGAAAAAGTTTGAGAGTTTGATATTACTTTAATTGCATTCATATTCGTGGAATGCCTCGAAAGCAGTGCAAACTAACATGAGGCATAACATGCATTATTGCTCATGTGTAAATGGGGCTTACAAGTTTACTAATGGTCTTTAAAGTGGAATGCCAGGAGAAACATTTTCTACATGGTGGTAGATGGTCTGGTGTTAGGTAAATGGTAGTAAATGTCACAACTTTCTGTTCTATTCCCAAAATAATTATATGAAAGAACACATCCCCAGGATCCCTCTAGACATGGCTGCTTCTCCCTGCTGGTCAATAGATGCTGCAGACAGGACTGATGGTAAAATAGATAATAACTGTGAGAGGGGGCCCTCTCACAATTCAAGAGTACAGATCAAGGAGAAAAGTGAGGAATGAGGTCATTCAGACCAGC
This sequence comes from Nanorana parkeri, assembly GCF_000935625.1. Taxonomy (NCBI): domain Eukaryota; kingdom Metazoa; phylum Chordata; class Amphibia; order Anura; family Dicroglossidae; genus Nanorana; species Nanorana parkeri. The sequence continues at coordinate 325,545 of NW_017306553.1, forward strand.
AAATGAAGGCAGGCTCAAAACAGCTGCTGCATATTCAAAGGGTTATATTGTGGAGATGCAAGTTTGGGAGGAGGGAACTTCTTACAGGAGTGGGGGAAAAAAAGGTAAGGCTTAAGTTCAACTTTAAATTAGAAGCTCCTTAAGCGCAGTAATTGAAGTGAATGTAGAAGTATGTAAAGAGCTGAGTAAATTGTCTTCAGTATATAAAAGGCCTGTAATAAATAAATAATAACTGGCATCCCTTGCACTCCAACAACCGGTAAAGCAACGTCTTCCCTTCGGGAAAAACAGGCAATTAGCAGAGCACAGCACGGCTGAAATTGCGTGGTCTATAAATGTATGATTTATAGTATTATTTAGCTCTATAACACATCATTAATGTCTCGTCGTCATTTGACTTGCTCTTTAAAATCCCTGATTAACCTTGTTTATACGGTGCGCTTTATTCCCCAGGGGACAGAAAACGGAAACTCAATGTTTGTTGCTGGAACAAAAGGTGAAGGGCTTCTTCAAGTCTCGATCAAAGTTCAAGTGTTTTGTAGGACACTCTTTGGCTTTTAGTCCCGCTCTTTGAAATCCTCATTAGTCCTCAAACAATAATGAAAAACTAAAATTACAAAGATAACATAAAAGGGAGGTGGGGGAAGAAAGTGAGGACTTGCTTCAGATGAAAGCAACAGAATTAATTGAGGGTAAGAGAAGAGATTTATCATTAAAGGAAAGGTAGAATATCACCAGATAGTGGCGTGTTCGCTGAGATAATACAAGGAGCTATGAGCAGAATGTAAAGTACTATACTACTTCTTCTCCGTGAAATGTTAACATTCAACTCCATCGCCGACATTGCCAAAACTGATCTCCACAAATGTATGTATTACCTGTATTTAGGGATGCACCGATATATCGGCCGCTGAAACATATCGGCCGAAAATAGCACTTTTGGCAAAATGCTGAAAGTGCAATTTTTCTGCCGCTTTAGCGGTACATCTGTTCTTTCTTTCCTCCCCGCTGGGACACAGAGCAGAAACTGTCACAGGCGGCTGAGCGCTGCGGGAGGAGAGCGCTCTCAGCGGCCGGCGTCTCTTCTCCCACACCGCTCAGCCTCCTGTCACAGATCAGGAGAGCGGCGGTGTGCGGCGAGACAGCCAGCTCTGTCACAGCAAGCCGGCCGGCGGTGCGGCGTAGCAGTCAGCTGTCAGATCGAGCTCTCCTTCCTGCACCACTCGCTCAGCCTCCTGTGACAGTTGTCAGGAAGCAGAGCGGGTACAAGCAGTCAGTGATCAGTGATCGCTGATTGTTTGCAGATAATTAAGGACAGAGTATGTATACTATATCCTCAATTATGAATGAAGGGGAAGTGATCTACATTTAACCTTCCAACATGTCTTTCAAGTGTGGGAAGAAACCGGAGGAAACCCAAGCACTGGGAGAACATGCAAACTGCTTGCAGATAGTGTCCAGACCAAGATTCGAACCGCAGACCCCAGGACTGCAAGGCAAATGGGTTACCTTCTAAACCACTGTGCTGCCCACAAGCCACTGTCCTGCAAATGTTTTACATTGCAACACAGCAGTACCACTTGTTTCCAACCCATTTTCTTGTAGGTTTGGATGCATGCTTTTTAGCCCCTTGCCACCAGCCCTTTAAAAGTAATTTAACAAGGGCTAATCACAGTGATTGTAAATAGGGCCAGGAGCTGTTTGTGACAGCTTGGTTTCCTGTGCTGGGTATTCAGGGAATACCGTTTGGTCAGCAATAATGTTAAGGTAGGTGGTACGTGTCAAAGTAACAACCACATGAATGGCAGGCCCCAAGGTTTCCCAGGAGAACATTGCCCATAGATTCACGTTGCCTCGGCTGGCTTGCCTTCTTCCCATAGTGCATGCTGGTGGCATCTCTTCCCCAGGTAAGCGACACACACGCACCCCACCATCTACAAGATGTAAAAGAAAACGTGATTCATCAGACCAGGTCACTTTCTTCCATTGCTTCGTTATCCAGTTCTCATGCTCACATGCCCATTGTATGTAGACAAGGGTCAGCATGAGCACCCTGTCTGCGGCTACAAAGTCCCATACACAACAAACTGCGATGTTCTGTGTGCAGACATCTTTCTATCGGAACCAACATTCACTTTTTTAGCAAGTTGAGCTACACTAGCTCTCTTATTGGATCAGTCTGCATGGGCCAACCTTCGCTCCCCATGTGCATCAATGAGCCTTGACCGCCCATGACCCTTTCACTGGTTCACTGATTTTCCTTCCTTGGACAACTTTTGGTATGTCCTGACCACTGCAGACCGGGAACATCCCACAAGAGCTGCAGTTTTGGAGTTGCCAAATCGTCTACAAATCACAATTTGGCCTTGTCAAAGTTGCTCAAATTCTTACGCTTGCCCATTTTTCCTGCTTCCAGCACATCAACTTAAGGGACAAAATGTTCACTTGCTGCCTTATATATGGCCACTTCCAGGTGCCATTGTAATATATCCCCCCCACTTCCAGGTACCATTGTAATATACCCCCCTCCCCCACTTCCAGGTGCCATTGTAATATATCCCCCCACTTCCAGGTCCCATTGTAGCGATATAATCAATTTTATTCACTTCACCTCTCAGTGGTCAGAATGTTATGATTGAGCGTATAATATTGATTGGACCCTGGGCAAACATTTTCTTGGGGCCCCCACTGCCTACCCGTCAAGCCCCTGCCATGCCCTGCCCCCTACCTGCCCTGCAATGCAGATAGGAGGAGACATCATTGGGAGACGTGTCTCCATGTGAGACATCACGCTTCGTGGTACAGAACAGGTTCAAGGAGCTTTCGGCCCCACAACAATGACTGGGCCTAGGGCAACTTCCCCTTTTGCCCCTGGCCCTGGTTATGACTGATCGGTGTAATTCACCACGGGCCAGGAAGTATGTTATTGGCAGGATCACTAGTTGAAAATAAAGGGGGAAAAAAGAGCACCCACATCTATGGATTGGTAAGCTGAAGTATAGTATATAGTTTTTATTTTGGGATTAGATACACTTTAATTTTCTCTTTCGACAAGAGTGAATTTAAGTGACTTTGATGACCACCAGGGAAGAGGAAAATATGAGAGCAGGTGAACTTATGAATACAACCTGGTGGACTTTTTTTGGCTCCCCTGATCCTTCAGATTATTAATAAAAGAAGAGAGAAAAGCTAACATTTCCTCTCTTAGTACCTGTCTAGTGTGAAATTACACAATGAATATTTTATTTTCCTTTCATTTATCCAAGGAGTAAATTAGATCCATGATCATTCCACACTGGTGAACATTGCCCATTGCATATTTATAAAGCAATTAACAGCTTTGGGGGTTTTTTGATGTAAAACCAAATGATTACAGCTGCGCCATAAAGAGAAGATAGAATGTTACAAGTTATAATTACAAAGATTGCCAGCGCCCTGTAAATCACAGGTTCGTCATCTCACCTATGTTAAGGATGATTGTCCACAAAAGCAAAAAGTTGTCCTTTAAAATGTCTTCGAAGAACCTTCTTAATAAATGCCAGATACAAGTCTTGGTAACATTGCAATGGATTTATAGTTTTTCACGTGGTAACAGGCCGAGCGGGAATATGCACTGGGCATAGTAAATATTTTAAGAGCCCGTACAAGGATAGAGAAACCAAGTTATTAATAAGTATTATTTACAAGTTTAAAAAGATTCTTGACCTGACTCACAATTTTCCATTATGTGTAGATGGCTTTAGCCCAGGGCTGGGCAACTCCGGTCCTCCGGTCCTGTTGTGGAGCTACATGTCCCATGAGGCATTTCAAGACTCTGACAGCCACAGTCATGACACCCAGAGGCATGATCGGATTTGTGGTTAAAGCACAGCTGGAGGGCCGAGGTTGCCCACCCCTGCTTTTGGCCATTGTCTCCTATTTCAAAAATGATGTGCTGCAGCCCTCAATGATAACTATATCTGCATTTACAGTTTTCTTTTGATCCTAATACATGTTGATCCTTCCACCTTCCTCCTTCACCTAATGCAGCTTGATGTGGTAAGGATGCTGCACTGCTCCTTATTTCAGAGCAGAGTTGTCACTCTCATGTAGGCTGTGCCTGCTGCACTACAGTGGGATGTGAAGATGCTGCAGGGGGTGTGGCTATCAGCATTCTCACTGCTGATTCACAAGCCTGTAGCTTGTCAATCAGCATCTGGCCACACCTAGTCCAGTCCATGGTACTTAATAAGACTGTCATATGGTTGCCTATAGTTGAACTCCACTTTCCCAGACGAATTTGGGAAAATGGAGTTATTCCCCATCAATCTGAATCCACCCTCCCCTCCCCCCGCTGCTCTTACCAGTCAATAAACATCCCCCTTCCCTTCCACAGCTGCCATTGTAAGACCCATACACCATACAGAGCAGCGCAACCCTGCAGTTCTTATTTTAAATTCTGCTCACAAATGGCGAGTGCTCATTGATCAACGCGGTCATCTGATGGCACTGACAAATGAAAAGCACTTCTGACCACTCTGATCAGCTTAAAGAACAACTCTGGGCATGTCAAAAGTTGACCCTAGACCAAAACATGCATGTAACCCTTGCAGTGCGGGGGTAGTCCTACTGCAGGGGTTAAATGCATGTTTCGGTCTAGGGTCTAAAATAAAAATGATATACTCACCCGATCCATGGTCCCATTTGGCTGCGAGACCAGTCTCCACAGCTTCTTGTCCCCTGGCTATGGCTATCTAAGGATCTGTGATGTCATTACTTCCATTGACATGCATTGGATGGGAGGATGTCGAGAGATATACAGCTGTAACAGAGGGGGAGAGAGGTGAGCGGTCACCACTGAGGGGCAGAGAATCTGGTGAGTGTATGTTCTTTAGACACTAAACCAAAACGAGCAGTTAACCCTTGCAGTGTGAGGTTAGCCCCACTCCACGGGTAAATTATTTTCATGCCCGGAGTTCATCTTTAAATCCATCTATCACTGACAACACAGGTTCCCACTAATGATAGGAAACCAAGAATAGTTCCAGCTATGACCACATGCAGACTGGAGGCTTCACTGACAAAGTAAGCCTTCAGCCTGCAGATGCCACTACAGCCTGAAGATGGCAGTGTGCACCTAATAGTGTTATTTTCAGAAATAATAATATTATTATTATTAACATGCTCAGAGTTTTTCTTATTTTAATTAATATAATTTTTTTTCTTCTCTGAGGTTTGCATTTCTTTTATTAGTAGTCACGCACCTTCTATTCAGACAAGGTCATATACTCAATTAGCTGTGAACATGCTGAGCTGATTTACAGGGGAGTAATTCTTCGTCTTCCCACCTAAAGATAAATAAAAGCTCAATATGGCAGCGTGAATCGCAACCGACTTTCCAAATCTTTCCAGCTTCCACTTATCACCTAAAATTATTGCAAAATGAGCTTATTAAACATCTGAAGGACATTGGCGGTAATGGACGTTTTTACCTTGAAAACAGCAAGATTTTTTCTTTTTTTAATTCATTTGGCAAATTTAAAAAAAATTAATTAATTACATACAAGGCGTAGGATATCTCTGAAGATACGAGGATGCAGCTCCTGACCGGCTCCTGTTTAATATATTAATTTACTTCCCCCTAAGGTTTCCTTCAATTACCGTCTCACATTGTCACATTAGAGGCCCGGAATATGGTTTGTAGTTTCAACTAATTCATCTCAAAGGGAGCGTTAAGGCGCATTTTTTTTTACTGCGGCCATCTGTACTGCGCGATAAGTCCATCGCCACTTTCGCAATGGTGTCTCCAGCAATCGGAGTGAGTAAGAAGCGCTGGATTGAGTCCCTCCGCACCCCCCTCACCGTCACGGATTTGTTCAGTCGAACAAACAGAGCCGCTGGAGGCAGGCCCTGTCCGGAGCACAATGGTCGATTGGCTTTGGTGAGCTTGTGGCCCCGGAGAATTAACCCTTTAGGCACCGAGATAAAAGTGACACAGCAATGGATAATAATAGTATTATATTACAATGCTGTATAATGTATTGCTGGCATTTGTAGTCCTCCTAAAGCTGATGGTATTATTATCATTAGGGATTTTTCCGGTATCGAGTATGAGTACCGATATATTTTTACCGATTAACGATACCGGAAGTCCCATGAAGGAAGCTGGGTGGCGTGTAATGACTCACCACCCAGCTTCTTATTTAGCCGGCTCCATGCTCCCTCGTCACCTCGGCACCTATTTCGATAGTAGTATCGGTATCAGTGCATCCCAAATTATAATACCATCAGCTGTAGAGGACTACAAATCCCAGCAATAGATGCTAGATGATGCTAGACTTCCTCCAGCCAGGAAATGATGAGGGCTCTATCTGACTTGCTGCAGCTTCTAATGCTCATTGCTCACAGTGTGCAATGAAATCAGAGGAAGCCATTTCAGTCCAGGAGGGGAGCCAGTACAACTGTGCAAGACCAACCAGCTAAACCTACAGCCGAAATGCACATATGTGTATTTCTTTTCATCCAGTCCTAAGATTTACGCAGCTCTGTTAGACCAGCTCAGCCAGGCTGGTGACCTGACTTTTCTTTACTGCGTTTTGCACAATGCAGCCAGGTCACCTCCCGCCCCTTTCATGTGATCTGTGAAAAAACGTCACCTGAAAATACAGACAACAGAAGCAGATTTGCTAAAATTGTAACAATGTACATTGTTGTCCTGGAGGAGATTTTTTTTTCCAACCCAAACTGGAGTTCCACTTAACATCCACATTTAAAACTTAAAAGAGAACTATGGGGTAAGTGTTTTTCCCCATAGTTTTGTTAAGGGTCACGGGAGGACATATACTAACCTTCTCCCGTGACCCAAAGCTCAGTATATAGCGAGCTACAGCTCACGGTATACTGAGACCGCTGCAGCCGGGACGGATCTCGACATTACTGTCGAGATCCACCCAGCTGCGTGAGTCACAGCTGGCTCTGCCTAACTCGAGACAGAGCCAGCTGTACCAGTCAGCGCCGGAGGATCGGAGCGGGGAGGGGGGAATCCCTGCAGGGAGCCGTGAGCGACAGTGAGCACTCTCTGCAGGGAGATGATCGAGAAGTGAGCAAGCAATGGTATGTGTTCGCTCACTTCCTGATCTATTGAGCCGATGTGTGACAGTTTCATTGTCACACGTCGGCTCGAACTATGAGGATGAGTGATTTTCACTCACCTCGTAGTTCTCCTTTAACAAGAATTTTCTAAAACCTTAATAAATGCAAAAAACAAACAAACCCAAAACAAACATTCTTTTATTTTTATAGCTTCTCTATAAATACACAAGATCAGATCATTTTGGCAAATTAAAATAACCTGAATTCTATTGATTGAGAACAAGTGAATCACCGAGCACAGGCTACGTGGCAGCATTAAAAATAGACATGACTTTGAATTGATGGAATATATTTTTTTTTTACGTGTCTCGAACACTGTTTCCTTTAAAAAAAATGTGAATCTGGATTTTAAAGAGTCTTCACCTGGTATGAGGAACTACAAAAAGTGTCAGCCCATTCTACTGGGCCCATAGATGCAGGACCACTGTTGGATTCTGGGAGAATTCTAAGTTGTTTGTTAAAAATACAAAAATGTATGTAGACCCTGAATTTCTTCTTCAGTATGTTCTGAGTCTTGCCTCATGATGAGTTTTTCTTAAAGCTGAGGTTTAATCTGCTTGTTTTTTGTCTTCATCAGTAACCCCCACCCCCCCCCCACCACCCTC
>NW_017306553.1:333306-347347 GCF_000935625.1 Nanorana parkeri
TTCATCAACATGTCCATTCCATTTTTAAACACCTATCTGTATTCATTACATACCTTATTTTAGACTCAATCACTGGATCTCAATGCTTCTCTATGAGTCTATGTGCTTCCCTATGGGTCTCTGTGCTTCTCTATGAATCTGTGTGCTGTTCTATGGGCCTCTGTGCATCCCTATGGGTCTCTGTGCTGCTCTATGGGTCCCTGTGCTTCTCTATGGATCTCTGTGCTTCTCTATGGGTCCCTGTGCTTCTCTATGGATCTCTGTGCTTCTCTATGGATCTCTGTGCTTCTCTATGGGTCTCTGTGCTTCTCTATGAATCTGTGTGCTGTTCTATGGGCCTCTGTGCATCCCTATGGGTCTCTGTGCTGCTCTATGGGTCCCTGTGCTTCTCTATGGATCTCTGTGCTTCTCTATGGGCCTCTGTGCTTCTCTATGGATCTCTGTGCTTCTCTATGGGCCTCTGTGCTTCCCCATGGGTCTCTGTGCTTCTCTATGGATCTATGTCCCTCTCTATGGGCCTCTGTGCTTCCCTATGGGTCTCTGTGCTTCTCTATGAGTCTTTGTGCTGTTCTATGTGCCTCTGTGCTTCACTGTGGGTCTCTGTGCTTCTCTATAGGTCTCTGTGCTTCTCTATAGGTCTCTGTGCTTCTCTGTAGGTCTCTGTGCTTCTCTATAGGTATCTGTGCTTCTCTATTAGTCTCTGTGCTGCTCTATGAGCCTCTGTGCTTCTCTATGGATCTTTGTGCTATTCTATGGGCCTCTGTGCTTCCATTTCGGTCTCTGTGCTTCCCTTTGGTTCTCTGTGCTTCCCTTTGGGTCTCTGTGCTGTTCTATGGGTCTCTGTGCTTCTCTATGGGTCCCTGTTCTTCTCTATGGGTCTCTGTGCTTATCTATGAGCCTCTGTGCTTCTCTATGAGCCTCTGTGCTGCTCTATGGGTCTCTGGGTTGCTCTATGGGCCTCTGTGCTTTTCTATGGGTCTCTATGCTTCTCCATGAGCCTCTGTGCAATATCAACAGCATTGTCAACCAGTTACAGTGGAAAATCATTGAATCTACGGACAGGATCAACAGGAAAATAAAAATATGTCACAGAAGGCACTTTTTACTTGCCCATAATCCGACTTTAACTCCCAAAAACCTGATCCCAACCGTCACTTTATCCTTTTAACCCTTGACACACTTACTTATCGTAACGCCTAACACTAAACTAACCCTATAAGGAAGCATACGCACTTTATCTTGCCCATGAAATGACCCGTTTCACAACGAGATCCACCCCTGTCAATACCTCGGCGCTGAAAAACCAATGAGTTGTCGAAATGAGCTTTTTATTTTTTGTCACATCTTCCTTTTTCTTGTTTCTGGCATCTCTATGCATCTCTTTTGTTTCTTGGAGGTAAGGAATATTTTCTGAATTATTCATCAGCTCCGTCCTGTGTTTCTCTCGGTGTCGGATGCCTGTGAGTTGAAATAGGTGCCTGTAGGGTGTCCTTGGAAAATGAAACAAGTTACCGATGACCCGATCTTAAGGCGCAATATTGAAAATAGCTTTTAAAGTATTCTCATAGTGAGATGTGCAGCTGCAAAAGAGCAGTGTCGGCTCTCAGTGGAGAGAAGCAAAATGCAGATGAAGGTATAAAATGTTCCAAATCAAACATCTACATTGTAGTCACTAGATGATATTGATGGTACTGAAGGAGGAGAAAAAAAAATATATACATATATTTATACTATATTGCCAAAAGTATTGGGACACCCCTCCAAATCATTGGTTTCAGGTGTTCCAATCCCCTCCATGGCCACAGGTGTATAAAATCAAGCACTTCGGCATGAAGACGCTTCTACAGACATTTGTGAAAGAATGGGTCGCTCTCAGGAGCTCAGTGAATTCCAGCGTGGTACCGTGATAGGTTGCCACCTGTGCAATAAGTCCATCCGTGCTCCTAAATCTCCCACCCTGACTGTTTTTAGGCGTTCCCTGAAGACTCATCTCTTCAGGGAAGCCTATCCCTCCTCAACCTAACCACTGAACCATCACATTCTCAAACAATTCATCCCCACACAGCTCCCTCCTCATGTATCATTTCCCCCTCCTCTTTCAGATTGTAAGCCCTCAGGGTCAGGGCCCTCCTTACCATCTTGTCTTGAATTGTATTGTAATTGTAATGTCTTCCTTACATTGTAAAGCGCTGCGCAAACTGTTGGCGCTATATAAAAACTAATAATGTAATAATAATAATAAATATTCCGGACTTGACTAACATATAAAATTAGAACTCCAGCCAAGACATTTTTTTAACCATTATAGAAACAGTTTTTTTGGGGGGGGGGAATATTATTTTTTACATAAATGAATAAAACTAACCATTGTGAGCACCCCTGTCAGTGTTATATGGTTTGTCGCAAGTCTCTAACTGTTAGTTTTGCTGGACAGCATGGCCTGGTATAGGAAGTTAAAAAATACCCTGTTTCCCCTGAAAATAAGACCTACCCCGAAAGTAAGACCTAGCACTATTTTTCAAGATTCCTGTAATATAAGACCTACCCCGAAAATAAGACCTAGTTTGGTAGTAGCTTGTGAGGGGGAACTTGAAGAGCAGGAGAGATGGTATCAGCCTGCAGGGACATACTGTATTAAGGGGATGACAGGGCACTCCCTCTGGCCAGCGCAGTGACAGTGAGCTCCCCAGTACCATACTTCACCAACTGCTGTCCCCCTGAAGGCACTGCTTAATGTAATGGTACTGTACTGTAATGTGTACCGGTAAATGGCACCGTACTTTACCACGCTGTCCACTGTCTGATGTCCCCTCTGCTGCACCGCTGGTACCACTGTCCCTGATGGCAAAGGAGGCCGGTGCTGTTGAAAGCAAGGCGGTGGGAGCAGAGTCGCATTAGCCGATACTTCCTCTATAGCGCCGGTTACCTACTCTGAACATAACTTTGGATTGTTGTACATTTTGTTGCACATTAAAACAAAAAAATAAGACATCCCCTGAAAATAAGACCTAGTGTGTTTTTTGGGGGCAAGAAAAATATAAGACAGTGTCTTATTTTCGGGGAAACACGGTAACAGACTTGCTGGTGGGAACACCAGGTGAAAATAAAGGCAAAACAAGCCAAAAAAGGAAGTGGATACAGCCAGAACATTTAAGGATTGGTAAGCTGCAATATACTATATAACATGTTTGTTTTTGGGTGTACATGCACTTTAAAGGAGAACTATGGGGTCAGGGCTTTTCCCCATAGTTCTCCTAAGGGTCACGGCAGAACACAAACTAGCGTTCTCCCGTGACCCAAAGCTCAGTATATAGCGAGCTACAGCTCGCAGTATACTGAGACGCCGCAGCCGGAACGGATCCCGACATTGCTGTCGAGATACACCCAGCTGCGGGATTGACAGTTGGCTCTGCCTATCCAGAGGCAGATCCAGCTGTGCCCGCCCCCTCCCCCGTCCGTTCCGCCAGTCAGCGCTGGAGGATCGGACAGGGGAGTGGGGATTCCCTGCAGGGAGCCGTGAGTGACACTCACGGCTCTCTGCAGGGATAGATCGAGAAGTGAGCGAGAAACGGTATTTGTTTGCTCACTTCCCGATCTACTGAGCCGACCCGTCTCATTGTCACACGTTGGCTCAGATTATGAGGCTGAGTGAAAATCACTCGCCTCATAATTCTCCTTTAAGGTTTAATCTCTGTTTCTCCCCTTTTATGAGCCCTATCCTGGTCATGAACTAAAACTCATTTTATACTGACTTGTCATGTACAGGATGAAGATTAGAAATCACATTTGGAGTGGGCATCTCTGCTTTGCAAGCTGGTGGGTGGGAGGGGGAGGAGCTATTGTGGAGGTCCCCTTACAAAGAAGCCAGGAGGCAGGGCAGTGGCACAGAACCTGTCAAATCAAAGTCTCAGCCATCTATTGTATCAAGCCTCATATGGCAGGAAAATAATGCTCATTACCTGGCAGCTCTTTTTGGCAGGTAACCTGACATTGCGCGTTCCAGCTGTGCATTTAGCTGCTTGACTGCAGTTGCCATTTTAAGTCGCTTTCTCGTAGTGAGGTATGAAGCATTTTATTTTCTTCTCTGTTATCTGTAACTACAGACTGTGTAGACATACATTGGGAATTAATTATTGTACATTTTGATGGCAGACAAAATATTCACCGGCTCCCCAAAGAAAATGAGATTAGAGCTGAATTCTCAGCGCTTGGATTTAAAAAGACGGCGATCCATCCGCATTACACCTGCGCTTATATCGCTCCCTGGATTACCTCCTTCTATCATATGCTCAGATTCGCTCCCATGAATAAACATTTCAAGGAATGAGAAGCCGGAGAGTCATTGTAGGGGAGTTATAGAAGCATGGAACGGCTCGCTTATTCTTATGCTAAAATGAAAAGTTTGCTGGAATTAGGGCACAGAAGTAACTTAGCATGTGACTTGACTTTTTGCTCATAGGAAAAAAAAGTACAATCACAGATAACGATTACAGAACAAATTTTTAGTTAAAGCCCCAGTTGGGGCAAAATAAAATGACTCTTGGGGTGGGGTCTCTTGTAAATGCTTGTTAAAGTCTAGGGGTAGAGGAACAAGCTGTAATGCTTACCTTATGTCTCACCACTGGTGGCCACCTAAAACCTCTTCTCTTCAGAGCCATGGCCATTGGCAGGAGCGTCCCTAGGCTTTTTTCACCACCTGAGGCAGGGGGGGGGGGTGAGGGTGGTGCATGCTAACGAGGGGGGGGCAGTTTGCGTCCTCTGCATCATCTCATCACCCTGCTTCGGCTATGGCCAGTGTCCAGCTCACTGGGTGGGACACTGGCCAAAGAGTTCCCGCTCAGCTTCTGGGAACCAGTAACGTCACTGGTTGCTAAGAACCAGACGGGACACCAGCCAGAGTGTCAAGTTCAGCTTGTGGCAACCAGTGACATCACTGGTTGCCAAGAGCTAGGTGCAGGGCCGGCCTTAGGGGTGTGCGAGCAGTGCGGCCGCACAGGGCGCCCTGGCAACAAGGGCGCCGTGCGGCCGACACAGCTTGTCCTGGGGGCGGCTTCTCTCCCCCTCACCGCTGGGCGCTGGCCATCCGATATGACAGCGCTCCCTCGTCCGCCCCCCCCCCAGGGGGGGGGCACAGGAGGGAGCGCTGCATGCTGTCAGGATGGCGGAGCGGTGAGGGGGAGAGAAGCCGCGCCCGCAGCTGTCAGGATGGCCGAGCGGGGAGGAGATCGGAGCCGCTGTCATCCTGTCAGTTTCAGGATGACAGCGGCTCTGTGCGTGGCTGAGCGGAGGATCGGTAAATATCAGTGATATTTACCGGTCCTCCGTGTGAGAAGGACAAACACTGGAGCGATCGTCTGATCACTCCAGTGTTTGTAAATAACTGGGGACACATAGTGCTATGTGTCCCCAGTTATGAATGAACAGGCTGTGATTTACATCGCAGCCTGTTCATTCAAGATTTCACCAATGGGGAGAAGCACTCAGTACAGAGGCTCCTCCCCATTCAGAAACTATTGATAGTAAGTATGAATGGGAGGAGCCTCTGTACTGAGTGCTTCCCATTCATTGAGTGCTGAGGCTGCTAAAAAAGAAATTGAGGATTTGGTGTCCTCAATTTCTTTTCTATTTTAAAAGGGAAATGTCAGGGGTCTGTTTGGACCCCTAATATTTCCCAAAGCCCCCCCAACAGTAAAAAATAAATAAAAAAATTAAAAAAATGATTTTAACCACTTCCCGGCCGGCCGTTGTAAAAAAACGGCCGGCCAGGAGCTCTCTAGATCTGAGCGGGCGTCTTTAGACGTCCGCTCAGCCACGCCCCCTCGCGCGCACCGCTGGGCGCTCGCGAGCGGGAAATGCCCGTTATTTGAAAACAGGCAGCGATGCCTGTTAACATACAAGCGATCCGCCGGCTATAGAGCCGGCGGATCGCTTGTATGAGATCCCGTGAATTGCTCCCTCCCCGGCTCCCCCCTCCCGCTGTCAAGCTGGTCCCGGGCTCTGCTGTGCCCAGTGCGAGCCCGGGACCAGCATATGGCCTCTGTCACAGGGGATCAGAGGGAGCTTGGTACACAATCTCCCTCCGGTCCCCTCTTCGCTGTCAGAATGCGGAACTGATGTATATTACATCACTTCCGCAAGGGTCACGATGGGATGCGACTGGAAAAAAGGGGGAAGCAAAACAAATGGCAAATGCACTCATCAACTCATAACCAGCTTCAAAGTAAGGAGCACATGGAAGGGCTTTACACAGTACAAAAGCAAAAATTTCCCGGCACACTCACCAGCCAGTCTGCAAAAAAATTACACTGGTTTTAGTTGCACAACTTTTGCAAAATATGTGAAGCCACACTGCATCGTCATGGCCCCTGTGTGTAGTGTGCTCCTAACTCTCATCTATGAGAGTCTCCATCTTGGAGCATATATATAAGCAAAGGATGAATTGGGTGTCGATTTAACAGGAGGTAGCCCATTCCTCCTTAAAGGCACAGGGACACACCAGAAGCCCAGCACATCACAATGGCAGCTGAAACCCCCAGTGTGTCCCCACACCAAATCCAACAAGCTAAACAAATGGCAAACGCACTCATCAATTCATAACCAGATTTAAAGCAAGGTGCACATGGAAGGGCTTCACGTAGTACAAAAGCAAACAATTCTGAGCACACTCACCAGTTAGCCTTCAAAAAAAATGACACTGTCTAACTTTCAGGACGTCGGGCTACCTCCTGGTAAAACTGCACCCAATTCATCCTTTCCTATATGCTGCAAGATGGAGGCTCTCATAGATTAGAGTTAGGAGCACACTACACACAGGGGCCTTGACGAGGCAGTGCGGCTTCCAAATATTTTGCAAAAGTTGAGCAACTAAAACCTCTGTTTTTAATCCTGAAAAGTTAGATGGTGTCATTTTGTTTTGGAGACTAGCTGGTAAGTGTGCTGGGAAACTTTTGCTTTTGCACTTTAAAAACAAAGGTGCACACACTCAGCAGTGTATTTAGGTTTCGTGCTGCCCTAGGCAAGATGAACGTCGGCACCCCTTCCTGTTCAAGACATTTTGTGCGTAACCTGTCAGTCGCTGGATACAGCTTCTGACAGGTTGTGCTATTAGCGTTGCAGGGAAGCCGGGGTCTCAAGTGGGCTGTAAAGGATATCTGGTGGGCTCTGCAGTGTCTCAGGCTGAGATCGTCAAAGACCGTGCACAACCCACCATATACCTTACACAGCCCACCTGAGTTTATGCAAACCCCACCAGAGACCCCACCGAGCCCACCATAGGCCTTTCACAGCCCACCATAGACCCTGCACAAAGACTCAGGTGGGCTGTGCAAGATCTATGATGGGCTGTGCAGGGCCCCTTTCCCTGCACACGTGCTACTCCTCTTACCTGCAGCTCCCCTGCCTGCTTCCAGGACATGCCGCTTCTTCCTTCAGCCTGGAGCTGCTGAAGCTTCTTCCTCCAGCCGCCGACGCTTCTGCCGGCATGTGCCGTGTCTCCTTCGGCTCCGGCCATGTCTCAGCCTCCTCTTTCACCCCGAAGCTCGCTGCCAGGCCCCACCAACAGCCACCTGATAAGGCAGCAGGCTTTCCCCTCTGATTTGGGGGTTGCATTTTTCCCTGCCCCTCTGCAAAGTGTGGCTCCAGGCAAACGCCTTGTTTGCCTTGCGGTAAATACGCCCTTACACACACTACTGTCAGTGCAATTTAGCTGCAGTACCTGCATTCAAATGCATGGACTACCTACCACAGCAGACCACAAGCACACACACTTTTTCTCAATTTACTGATCTTTTTATTTTATTGTAACTGTACTTCTTTCCTCCTAATAAAAAACAATTGCATCTCAGCTGGTCATGTGTGCCGAACGGAGAGAAACGTGAAATAAACTGCTATACAATTTTTATTCCGTAGCAGTGTTTCCTATGGAATGATTTTGCTGGCAGGGGTACATCGCAAATGATGCAGCTGAATCCTTACTCTTAAATTTTATTATTCAAACTTTTAAAGCCCCATTGCTCATTCCCGCAGGCTGAATCCAATTAGTTTTTGTGTTTTTATTTTATTTTTTTCTGTGTGTTTCTGTGGCAGCCCGCAGTTGCAGGGAGGGGACAGCCTTCAGGTATGATGATATAGCGCACACACGGTTTAAAAATACGTTGTTTTTACTTTAGCTGTAGGCTAAAGTGTCATTTGGATTTAAGAACCGGTGAAAGTTTTGTAAATAATTTAAGGGGAAGACGGTGAAGAGTTGTTTTACTTTCTTCAAACTGGAAAAATTAAATGCAATCATGAAAACAAAAATGCAATGATAATTTTAATAATGATAATAATGATAAAGTAATAATAATGATAATAATAACAATATTAATTATAATCATAATAATACTAAACACATTGGCTGAATGAATGTAAACTGACCCCCAGCAGCTATAGCAGCATCTGTTTGAAGGCAATAGCAACCAACACAACAGCGCTTTTAACACAGCAAAAAAAAGCTTAACAAAATTGTTTATTGTCGGCAGTTCATCTTTAAACAAAATGAATAAAAACTGACAGTTTTAGGGACTCCCCCCAATGTTAAATGGTTTGCCCCAACCCATGTAGCTGCCCTTTTTTTTACTTGGCCTGTTACAGGAAGCAGAAAAATAACATACATAATAAAATATGATACAGGGGGGACTAAGACATGCAAAATACATACAACACTGAATTTTAATGCAGCTCACTGCAATACACATCTCCACAGTGTTGTGGTGTCAAAGAAACTCATAGCAAACCATTGTGCCCTTGCATTGACCTGCGTTGATATGTTGGGGACAACGCAGGTCACGGCACATGGTATGAAGGAACTCTTATTGTTTGCGTTGAAAGACTGTTTCAATTGCTCCATGAAGAAATGTGAAATCTTTTTACACTGCACGTAGACCAGATTTTAGTGTTCCTGAGTCACGTGCCTCTGCTGGTACCTCTAGCTTGACAATAACCATCAAACCTTGCAAGGATGAGGATGACAGTCCCAGTGCATACTCCAAAAATATCAACTCTAACTCTAACTAATATCTCTTATATTTCTGTCCTGACTGATCTCCTTTTTGTTTTGGTAAAGCTGCTAAGGATTAACTGTCGTCACATTCAGAATATGGAAGAACGAGTAAAAATTGAGCGTCTCATTAAAAATTATTATCTGATAAATGGTAAAATATTAATAAAAATGTGCGCTTCCTGAAAATATACTCTGCTTTACCTCCAACCTTAAAACTCCGAGGACATGTTATATAACGCCCATGAATGCAGCCGTTATGTATTGATTTAACAATGATTCACTGGGGGAGAAGTTATAAAACTGGAGCAGGCGGACTCTACACAGTAACCAATCGTCTTCTATCTTCAGCTTGTTAAGGTAAGTTTTGAAAATAAAAGCTAGATGCTGATTGGTTGCCATGTACATGTACATGGCAACCAATCAGCATCTAGCTTTTATTTTCATGTACATGGCAACCAATGTACATGGCAACCAATCAGCATCTAGCTTTTATTTTCAAAGCTTACCTTAACGAGCTGAAGATAGAAGACGATTGGTTACTGTGCAGATTCCGCCTGCTCCAGTTTTTGCTCCAGTCTTAGTAAATCCCCCCAATATAAATTATAAGTACCTGAATTATAATGTGCCTTGGAATCTTGAAATCAGGTGCGCAGCATGCACATGGGTAGACAAGGAACTGGCTGATGGGTGGCATGAGCAGTGGGAGGAGTTCATCAGTGTGCTGCTGCTCCCTCACCGTCCAATCACTGAAGGTAAGGAGGGAGGTGACGTCAAAATATTGCTAAAAAGCCCCCTATGTGATAGCACAGACACAGTGACAGGTCCTCTTTATGGAGACATCAGGGGGGCTGTAAGCATAGATCACGGGGCCCCATAGCAAAAATGGGATTGGGGCCCCCTGATGACCTCTCCCTGAGCTACAATGAGCTGAGCTGAGTGACAATGCCAAAGATGCTTAAGACTTCTCTTGTGCATCTGAAGTTATCTCTACACTGTAGACTTAATAGGGATCAGGGATCTTCACATCCTATGTTTAATTTTCCTCAACAGCCTAATGGGGCCACCCCCAGGCCCCATAGCATTCGCCTGGGCTGCTATGGCTATAGTTACGCCACTGCACCTAGGGACCTCAAAGAAGCTGATGAAGCAGAGATCTGCTTCATCAGACACTTCTCCGGCTACAGCAGCTGGAGAAATGACACACTGAAAGCGGAAGTGATGTAATACACATCACTTCCACATTCAGTGATCAGAGGATAGGTCAGCATGGTGGACGTGTGCTGATCTCCCTCCAGTCTCAGTGCAATGCCGGTTCCGATCCCACGCAGAGGACATCGGAGCCCGAGATAGCCAACAACGGCGTTGGAGAAGGGGGTGCACACTTCCCAAACTCTACAAGTGATCTATAGCCGCCCGAACACTTGTATGTAACAGCCCTCGCCAGCTGTAAACAATGTTCACATTTCCCGCTCCCCTGCGGGAGAGGACATTTTAAAATGGCTGCCCGCCGGTAACAATCCGCTGTCCGGCCATTTTTATTCAAAATCGCCAGACGGCAAGTAGTTAAAGCAGAGCTCCAGCCAAAAAAGGATAAAAGTGAACAGCCCATTAAAAGACAGAATAACAAAACAGCCTTTGCTGCAATATTCACCTTTGAGCAAATATTACATTTGTCTAATACTAAATGTCCTCAGTCTGATACCCAGCATCATTCAACCCACTTTCTCTGAGCCCAGGGCATCCTGGGCCTCCCCCCAGCCTGTGACTGGACTGTGAAAGGAGACGCAGCACAGTGACGCTCATCTCTATGTCACTCTGCTCTCTCCTCCTCAGCATGCTTCGTGTTCGCACATGGGTTGATTGACTGATTGTGCTGCTTCTTTCTCTCACACGCCAGCTTTGCTGTACAGGGACTGCCAGAGGCTTATACCAGGTCACATTAAGGTATTTACATTGCTTAGATTTAAAAAATACACTTAGAGATGGATTCACGATTACAGAGCTGAATTCATCGGAGTCTTTTATGTTTTTAATCAGTTTACAAAAGTGGAGTTGGGCTTTATGTTGTGTATTAAGCTGCTTTTCCCGGAGTTCAGCTTTAAAGTATCACAGCCTCCTTTTTCCTGACACCCGTGTCATATTAGCCGCCCGGTCTGGATGCGGAGTGATCGTTAATCTTTCATTCATTCCTATTATTATGTTTATTTTTCTGGAAGTTGGAGCACAAGCTGAACCGGCGGAGGAAAGCCCATTTTATTGAGCTAATATTTACACGGCTCAGAACTACTTTAGATACATTAATATAGAAAATTATTCATAATGCCAGAATAGCTCGCCGTAATCTCAAAGGGGAGACGGGGATTGGTTTTAATAATGGGAGACGCCATTTTTTTTTTTCAGACTCTGCACACTCCTGCTCCTGATGGACATTACGCCCCTGTACTATGAGCTCACTCCCTTGTACTATGAGCTCTATCCACTGTACTGTGCACTCTTTCCCCTGTAGTATGGGCTCCCTCCCCTGTACTATGAGCTTTCTCCCCTTTACATTAGCTCTATCCACTGTACTATGCACTCTTTCCCCTGTACTGTGAGCTCTCTACACTGTACTTTAAACTCTATACACTGTACTATGAGCTCTCTTCCTTATACTGTGAGCCCTCTCCCCTGTACTGTGCACTCTCTACCCTGTACTATGAGCTCTCTCTTCTGTACTGTGAACTCTCTCCCCTGTACTATGAGCTCTCTACCTTGTGCTATCAGCTCTGCCCAGTACTATAAGCTCTCTCTCCTGTAGTATGAGCTCTCTCCCTCTACTGTGCACTCTCTCCACTGTACTATTAGCTTTCTCCCCTTCACAATAGCTCTATCCACTGCAGTGGCGACTCTAGGAACAATATATAGGGGGGGCACATAAGATAATGGTACCAGCAGTGCGGACATCAGCCAGTGGACAGTGCAGTAAAATACGGTACCATTTACCGGTACACATTACAGTACAGTACCATTACATTAAGCAGTGCCTTCGGAGGACAGCAGTTAGTGAAGGCCGGAGGGAGTCCCCTGTCATCCCCTGATACAGTATGTCCCTGCAGGCTGATACCATCTCTCCTGCTCTTCAAGTTCCCCCTCACATGCTACCACCAAACTAGGTCTTATTTTCGGGGTAGGTCTTATATTACAGGAATCTTGAAAAATAGTGCTAGGTCTTACTTTCGGGGTAGGTCTTATTTTCGGGGAAACAGGGTATGTGTTCACAGACAACCTGGTTAGTAAAAACCATTAAAAAAACAAGAAACAAATACACATTATTTATTTACTATATACTGTATAATTATATAATATATACAGGTATTTATATAGCACCATCAATTTACATCTCGCCCCAGATACCAGCCACATTGTCCCTGCCCTCAGGGAGCTTAACAGTCAATTAAGGTCATTTTTTTTTTTTTAAGTCCGTGGTACATACTACAAAAACGTACTTCCCCTGTGAACAAAAAGATTGAATAGTGAAATCACCACACACTATAAAAAAAAGTGCACAAGGGTGCTTTGGTCCTCCTCTGAAGATGCATCCAAATGTCCGAAGTCTGTCTAGCAGATAGTGTCCTGCTAAGGATTAACGCACAGTTCGCTCATCAAGATCCAAGGAAGAATATGCATGCCTCTTGTATTGATACAATATTGGCTTAGCCCAGAGTTCAGCTTTAAAGTACAATGAAACCCTCATGTTGTTTGGCATATATCTATTGCTAGCAAGCAGTAGATATATGCAAAAACATTTTTTTTTTAAAGTTACCAAAAAGATTAAAACTTACCTGTGTCTCCCCCGCGCTACCGTCCAAAGTTTTGAAGACTCTCGGGAGCCGCAAAGGATCATGGTGCAGGAGCATGTGCAATAGAGATCTTCCGCTGGAAGAAGAGGAGAGACACAGGGTAAGTCAATGCAGGCAGGCCGGCAGCGTGCACCCGCACAGACTTTGTGGGACAGGAAGACACAGCGGTCAGCGCTGGATCAGAGACCGGCACCAGCGCTGGAGGGACTCCTGAAAACTACAGGAAAGAAGAAGATGATCGGATTAAGAGGCATCATTTAAGGAGCAATACAAACCCGAGGGAGGTTCCAATCATTTCCTACTCTATCCAATACAAAAAAAAATGGAGTTAAAAAAAAAACATGTTCAATGTATTTTTATCATTGTCTGTGTATTGCACATTGCGGGGATCCTTATTTACTCTGCTCATCATACTGACTAATGTTACCAGGACAGAAAGCGGGGAGACATTTTTGGCCGGGGTTCTAGGTTGACATTAGAGCTCAGGCCACCACCTGTGAATAAGCAGCAATGAAACATGTGTGATCTAAGCCCACCATGGGAAGCTCATCATCTGGCGGAACAGCTTCTGTGTGCGCAGAGCCTAAAACCAACAACTTAATCGCATACCCGCCTGAACTTAGTCAGTAGACATTCCTCATTTTTGCATTAAAACAAACAATCGCGCGGCATCAATAACGCCAGCGGTAACAATTCCACAATATACAGCGGCCACTAAATAAAAAGAAGATAACTTCCCTTATCTCTATGCTAAATGTATAGTAGAGAAGACTGGAGGAATTAATATTATGTTTAACCTAATTGTGATGTATTACCCATAATGCACATAGATAACGGTATACAAGACGCAGCGACATAAAGCCCAGATTTAGACGATTGAGTGCTTATTATTATTGCAATTCATTCAAATCAAGTTGCCTGTCATATGACTTGGCGGTCTGTCATTGTAAATTATGTACTGTGACATCCCAGCCTATAGATGAGCGTGGCAAACAATGATACATGAAGCCGATTATTTAATAAGGCAGCGAAAGAATCATTGACGAAATGTAAATGGGAAGAACTGAGAGGAACCAATCGCATCTCAGCTTCCCTCAGCGATGGGTCTTAAGACTTTGCATTAGTTGCTGTTGGTAAGTTTGCACTTTAATTGCCGCCCCCC
>NW_017306553.1:347369-348944 GCF_000935625.1 Nanorana parkeri
AGCTCAAAGTATAGGGTAGAGATCTCAGTACAGGGGGAGAGATTATAGTATAGGGAAGAGAGCTCACAGAACAGGGGAGAGAGCTCACAGTATAAAGAAGAGAGCTCATAGTACAGTGGATAGAGCTATTGTGAAGTGGAGAAAGCTCATAGTACAGTACTCGTACTTGTAAGTACTTGGCAAGTACCAGTACTCGTACTCGCAAAACTGGTACTTGATCTGCTCAGTGGGGATCAGGCCCCCGCACACCCATGCAGCCGTGCTGTATATTTTTTTATTTTTACCCTTTTTTTTCTTTATAGGGGTCTTGATTTGCCCAGTGTGGATCAGACCCCCCCATGCAGCTGTGCTGTATATTTTGTTTTTATTTTTTCCATATTTTTATTTTCATGGGGGGTCTGGACCTGCTCATTGGGGATCAGACCCCCCCATGCTGTGCCGAAGCAGATCACTTGAACCTTTCTTTTTCGGACATACCTGTGTTTTAAACCAGAAGTAAAAGAAAAAAAGCTGTTTGAAGCTATTGCAATAAACGAAATAGTTTTATTACCTCAATGTTTATACTTGTCCTTATAGCACCGCTCTAAAAAGTTCCAAACTTTTAAGTACAAGTTGAACTTTGGGCAATATATCTTTTAAGATAAAATCTATAAAGAAAATTTGGCTTGGCTGACCTGCCATACTTTCTATCGATTTATTGTGTGACTCTAAATGACTGTGTTTTAAGAATTCTTCCACATGAGTATGAGACTGAAACCTCCTATTGTACTCTCGCACTTCTGATAGATCTTAGCGATGTGAACTTCAGATCTTTTCAAGGGCTTACAGGTATTTCAGAGAGACAAAATCTGCTTCCTGCTATGTACCATTTCTCTTCACAAAGTTGACATTATATTTTTCAGGCTTAATTTCATCGTCGGGAACCAAACAAGTCTGATCCCTTATTGTACTTTAAAGCTGAACTCCATTCTTCCCTTCAGTCTTGCACCGTTGTACCGACTCCTCTCCAGGGCTGCAATTGCTTCCTCTGATTTCACGGCACACCGTGAGCTTATCACAATGTGCACCAGAAGCTTACCTCATTTCCTGGCTGGAGCACGTCTAGCATCATCTCTAGCTCTTTCCTCCCCAGCCTGACTGTCCCTGACCCAGCCCTTTCATTCATTAGATTTCAGACCTTTCAGTAATGCAGTCTCAACATCACATGTGGCCTGCAAATGCAGGGCTGCCTAAAATCACCCACTTTTCCACGATGCAAACCACCCATCAAGGCATTTTGATATTTGCATATCTCCTCCCAAGAGCCAGCCCACTGCTTGCATGAAGGCTAAGGGCTCATGAGAGGAACACTGAGGCAGGGGGCTTTCATTTATTGGATTTCAGTTCTTTTAATCATTGAGGCTCAGCATCACATGTGGGTGTTACCTAGGGTGGTCTGCATGTAAATAGAGCCTGCCTAGGAACGCGCACTCCTCCAGATTGACGTCTACCCATTGCCAAGATTGCTGAGTTGTGCTAGAGTTTCCAGATCTGTACACCTCCTGGGGCCATTACAGGGGGGGGGGGGGGTACTTT
>NW_017306553.1:348963-357440 GCF_000935625.1 Nanorana parkeri
TTTTTCCTCCCCCGGGGGCCTTTCAAGGGGGGGGGGGGGGCTACTTTCCCTGTTGGATTTTTAATGTTTTAATAATATTTAATATTTAAAACTTGTTAATGTTTTAATCATATTTAATAGAGCATGGATATGCAGACTCCAGCCCTCCAGCTGTGGTGCAAATACAAATCCTAGGCATTGCAAGAGTTTTGACAGCCACAGGCATGACTCCCAGAGGCAGATGAATTATGGGATTTGTAGTACCACCACAGCTGGAGGGCTGAGTTTGCCTATCCCTGATAAAGAGTACAGGCGACGGAGTTGGAGGAGCCAAAGGTGGATGGAAACACTCAAAACTATAAGGTAGATGTAATAAACAATCAAAGCAAATGCACTAATTATATTTTATTGGCCAGATAGACCCTCCTAGTGGGCATAATCATAGCAATGTGTTGGTGATAGAAATGAGTGGTAGGATCCAAACAAGGTCCCTGTGGTCTCTCTGGATCAATACAGTTTTTTGAGTTGCTGGAATAAACAGAGTGTGACCTTGTTTAATTTTGATTGACAGGGGCAGGGAATAGAGGCATTAGCTCCTGCAAGGCAGAAGACACCATGTTGTAATTTAGAGGGGCACTCACTTTTTCCTTTATAGGACAGATTACAGTCAGGATATATGACAAAGAGATTTCCTTAGAGGTAAAAGGAGTCTGGGAGTGATTCAACCCTGTGCCCTTCACCTACAATTAAAATACCAATTCTTGGCTAGACTGACCATTTAAAATGCACTATAGATTTAAACTCTCAAACTTTTGCTCAATAATGAATCCATATCAAACATTATTATACACATCGCCCAGCAAAGTATTCCTTTACATTTTTGCTCAAACACTTACAGTCGTCACGGTTGCAAACAGCTCCAACTCTCTCAGCTCAGCTTCCCTGGACTTCCTGTTGAGTAGAAGGAAGGAGGGGAGGGAGGTGCTTGCCTTGCTGCACCTGTAAATTTGTGGAACGTGTGAAGGTCTTGTTGCACTCCTTACTGCATGTCCCGATAGCAGGGAAGGGTGCTCGTACTGACACCTTTTGGTGCCGTCTGTTGCATGAATCGTTTGTAAGAATGTCACCAGCACTCCAGAAGTCCTTTTAGGATAACCAAGTGTTCATTTTCTTGAGAACCGTGTCAAATAAAGACGAGTGCTTTCGGGGCCACGCAGGGTCCTTTCATCAGACTTAACATTGACTTACAGTCATCATAGTTGCAAACAGCTCCAACTCTATCAGCTCAGCTTCCCTGATGAGTAGAAGGATGAAGGAGGGGGGAATTGGCTTCTTGCTTTACACACAAGGGTGTCTCCATGGGACCCTGCAAGGGAAAGGAGCCACCCTAAAGCAGGATATCATGGCTAGTGCTCAGGGGACCAGCTGATTCTACAGGAAACTTAAACTTTAAACATCAAGGGGCAGCATCCATTGCAAGTGGTTTAATCAACATTTGAAATAGTGTAAAAACATTTCGACTTTAATATCACTTTAAGTCCAGTCATGTCTATTTATGAAACAGCAGAAAAGCTTTGTGAACTTCCTCACCAGAATGAAGATGTCTGTTCAGATCATAAAATGATTACTTACGTTATACCGAAAATAGATATTCCTTATAAAGGCTGGACAGGTTAATTAAAAACAATAGAGAGGACCTTTAATGTGTCTTTGATGCATGAACAGTAACAGTGAAATATTTAATTTATACATTTTTATACATCCTGGAGAAATCCAATTAACTCATTAAATCTTTCACAATATGTTGTTTTCTTTCCCAGAACTGCGCAATTAATTGGGCCGGTTTTAAGGGAACATTTTGTTTAATTGTTTCTGAACCATTTTCTTGTACGCAGCACTTTATCCGAAGACTCTGCGGTAATTTTAAAAGAATTATTAATTATTAACAGCACTCAGGGCTAGTTAAGCGAGATAAGTAATGGCGAAGCCACTGCCAGCCAAAGCAAAAAGGAAATACGGCAACCTAAATGTTTTGGGGGGATGAACGGGGGGATTTGCCAAGGCCCTGTGTGTTTTAAAAAGGGGTTCTAGGTTTGGGGCTGAACACAATTTTCTGCTGCGGTGGGTTGCGGTACGGCACCCTAACGTGCTACGGCAATGCAGGTTCAATGCACAGGTGTTGCAGTGCACCACAATGCATTGTTTTGCAGTACCAATGTGGTGCGCTACATTGCCGATTATTACACGTTTGTTTTTTTGGACATTTTGGTGCATTGCCAGCCTATTTATTTAAATGGGCAGCTTTAATGCAACACAAGTTAATGCGTGAAAAGACATGTGCATTAAAGGAGAACTATGAGGTGAGTGCTTTTCACTCACCTCATAGTTCTATCCGACCTGTGACAATGAGACTGTCACAGGTCGGCTCAGTAGATCGGGAGGCAAGCGAACACATACCGGGTTCGCTCACCTCCCGATCCTGTCACGGCTCTCTGCCGTGAAAGGGGAGGGGCTGGATTCCCCTCTCCCCGCTCCCATCCGCCAGCGCTGACTGGCGGAACGGACGGGGGAGGGGGCGGATACAGCTGGCTCTGCCTTTAGATAGGCAGAGCCAGTTGTCACTTACGCAGCTGGGAGGATCTCGACATCGATGTCGGGATCCGCTCCAGCTGCAGGATCTCAGTATACCGCGAGCTGTAGCTCGCGGTATACTGAGCCTAGGGTGACGGGAGGACGCTAGTTTGTGTCCTCCCGTTACCCTAAGGAGAACTATTGGGAAAAGACCTGACCTCATAGTTGTCCTTTAACCTCCCTGGCGGTCTGATTATCTCAGTTTTTGTTTTTTACTTTAAAATTTCCTGCCGGTTCTGCCCCCTGCAACGCAGGCGCTCGCAAGGGGCGGAACCCGGAAGACAGATTCCAGCATCGGTCGGAGGACACTGCGGGGTTTGTGGACAAGGTAAGTGATGCTACAGTGTAATCCCGAGTGTGGCTCGGGGGTTACCACTTTTGGTACTGAAAATGAACCCCGAGCTACACTCGGGATTACCGCCAGGAAGGTTAATGTGATGCACCAAGGTAAAGTCCATGAAACCATCGCACTGGAAAGCTGTCGACGGTTGGCAATCGTGGTCAATATCAAATGAAATATATAGACACCGGCACTCCAATAGCAAGTCAAATACATCTTTTTATTGACGTATGAGCAGCATAATGTGATACACTCAATGCAACTTTTCGGGGTCTCGCAGGATCCCCTTCATCTGGCAGAACAAGTGAGTCAATTTCGTTTAATGTGATACACCAGGATGCCAAAGTCTGAACGCACCCTTATAGCTGACCTATACCCTCACTATTTCACATCTGAACAACCTGCCTTTGTTCCCAGTATAAAAGTGCAATTGAAGCCAAAACGTTTTAGTTTTAGATAGAGCAGTAGAAATTACAACATCTGTCAAGTTTCGATTGCTGTTTTCCCGATGGGGACCCCCCTGACCACCAGGGATTTCCCTCACTCTAGAGATCCTTTCCTTTCACTTCCTGTTGTGGCCATCAGACAGGAAGTAAAGGGAAATCTCAGTAATTGGACACAGGCGACAGAAAAAGGTGACAATATCATCCCCACTGTGAAGCATGGTGGTGGCTCACTGATGTTTTGGGTTGTGTGTGAGCTCTAAAGGCGCAGGGAATCTTGTGAAAACAGATGGCAAGATGAATGTAGAATGTCATCAGGGAATACTGTCAGACAATGTGCATTCTTCTGCATGAAAGATGCCCATGGCACACTGTTGGACTTTCCAGCACGACAATGACCCTAAGCACAAGGGCAAGTTGACCCTCCAGTGGTTATAGCAGAAAAAGATTTGGAGTGGTTTGGATTTGGTTTTGGAGTGGCCATCACAGTCTTCTGAACTTAATATCATTGAGCCACTCTGGGGAGATCTCAAACGTGCGGTTCATGCAAGACGACCAAAGATTTTGCATGACCTAGAGGCATTTTGCCAAGACAAATGGGCAGCTACACCACCGGCAAGAATTCTGAGCCTCATAGACAACTATTGCAAAAGACTGCACCCTGTCATTGATGCTAAAGAGGGGCAATACACAGTATTAAGAACTAAGGGTATGCAGACTTTTGAACAGGGGTCATTTCATTTTTTTCAATTGTTGCCATGTTTTGTTTTATGATTGTGCCATTCTGTTATGACCTGCAGTAGAATAGGAATCCCATAAGAAATAAAAGAATGTGTTTTGCCTTTTCTTTAAAAATTATACATATATTACTAATTATCCGAGGGTATGCAAACCTTTGAGCACAAAAGTGCATAGACTAGAGTCCCTGCCCTCGAGGAGCCTACAATCTAAGGTCCCTATCTCACATGCACAGACACATACTAGAGTCCCTGCCCTTGAGGAGCTTACAATCTAAGGTCTCTATCTCATATGCATGCACAGATTCGAGTGCCTGCCCTCAAGGAGCTTACAATCTAAGATTCCTATCTCACATGCATACATACAGGGCCAATTTAGACAGGAGCCAGCTAACCTACCAGCATGGCTTTGAAGTGTGGGAAGAAACTCACGCGAATACAGGGAGAACTTGCAAATTCCTTGCAGATTGTGCCCTGGCCAGAATTTGAAACGGGGACCTCCAGTGCTGCAAGACAGAAGGGCTAACCACTAACCCTCTTTGCTGATTAACTGCTAGCTCTGTTTGGCTGAGAATTTTCCAACTGATCGAGGGATGCCGGGTGGAAGGGTGCCAACTGCACCCACTGTGCAAATTTTGTCTGGTTTATTAGGAAATTTATACCCAGCCTAAAGAAATTTACTAAATGATGACATCATTGCAGCCTAGACAAAGTCACCGGAGTGGAGCTGCTTTATGCTGGTTTGTGAGTGTGCCATGATGCCTTTCTGCTGTTTTATATCAGGAATCTATTCACATGCAAACTTTGTAAAAAAAATAAAAGGAAAAACATAAAAAGTACAAGAAATAAGATTAGTTGCATGTAGCCAACAGAAAGATAGAAAGGGTAGGACACACTTATTTTAATAGCCACTCTTAATGCAACTCGGTACATTCTAATAGCCTATTTACATGTTTCCCTCTGCCCTCTATTATTTAAAGCCTTTTTCTCCTTTAGGATGAGTTCCTCTTCAAAAAAAAAAAACGGTGTTAGGACTAATCGCGGAGCCCTCCTGAGTCAGTTTTATCTCCATATGCCTCTGAAGCTTTCATTTCCAGATAATTATGGAATTTAGGAAATAGCCCAAGGACAGCAGTTAATGAAAAAGTTGAGTTGATAAATAAATAATTTACATAGTCAACTTTTACATCTTCGGCTTCACGGGGAGTGAAATCAGCCCCCAGGAGGGAACAAGCCTGGCGCATGTATTTTCTTTCCCTCTCCCCCGTCTACGGAACGGCTGCCGCCTGCCTTGTAAGTACTCGATGTGAGCCGCCAACGAAAACCGTATTTGCATTTCAATGGGCGAGTCTGGAAAATCATAGTCATTACGCCGCTTGCCAGGATCTTCCCGCTCTTGCGCCTAGAGAACACGTTGACCAATTGGAGTTCTTGGACTTGGAAGTGTCCTCTCCTTTCTTACACTTATCTAGAGGTGCCCTGCTGGGGTTGATTTAAAATGTTGCGAGGATCCATATGGAAGCGCTTGCATAAAACATCTGGCAGGAAGCCATGGGGAATGATTAACCCTCCTTGAAACTAAGCCGGTCTTCAAAGCCTTGCCATTCTTATAATTAGGTTCTTCAAATATTCATCTTGTTTCTCGGTTTCTCATCTCAGATCCTCGGGCCTGCAGGAGATCCTTGTTGTCCTGGAAGGTAGTTGTCAGGGATAGCCATTAAACTGTAAAAATTGGCTTCTGAAGAAGACAACGCTACTGACACGATTGAAATGGGTTTATTGCAACTTACATTGTTTGGCAATGTGCTGCGTGTCTTGCAATGGATTTACGATGACGATTTAAAGGGCAACTGAAGCCCAACTTTTTTTTAAATTTTTGGATAGATTGTGGAGGGATTAGAACCCCTGTTGGGTTTTTTGCTGTCTGTGTCCCCATTATGGAAATGCATCCTCTCTTTTTTACTGAAAGTGAAAGAAAATCCCAAAATGTGGGCTGCCACCAGCAGGGCCATCCCAATAATGAGGCTGTGGCCTCAGGCGGCATCACTTTGAGTCACGTTGGGGGGGCAGCAGGCTAAGTGGCATTGCCATGCCACTCTGCTGCACAATGTTTGCAGTGTACCCGCTTCCCCCTTTTTGGCCAGAGCATCCTAGATTGCTCTTGGGGAGATGTGTTAGGGCCATATACATCTCCCTGCCCAGCTTTTAGCAACCTGGGATGTGCTTGCTGGCATCCCACCAAGCTCCTGGCAAACAGTGAAGTCACTGGTGGACAGGAGCTTGGCGGGAAGCCTGCAGGACCTCCACCAAACCCCCCAACTCTGGTCACCAGCATACCTCCCAACTGTCCGAGAAGAAAAAAAGGGACACCTTCCAGCACAATGCATTTAGGCAATAGACACACCTCTGCCATGCCCCCAGTTATGTGAACCCTTAAGAATTCTATAGTAGAAGAAGGTGTTTGCACATGGCTCTAAGAGCTTTTAGCAACCTGTGATTCTCTGGCTGGCATCCTGAGCAGCTCACTGGTGCTCCCGCTCGGGCTGCATCCCGCTCAGCTCCAGGCAACCAGTGACATCATTGAGCTGGACAGGATGCCAGACAGAGGTACCATGCACCCTCCCCCCAAAAAATGTGCACTGCTAGCAGCCTACTGCCCTGCCTTGGCCTCAGCCGGCAAAAATTGTAGGGACGCGCCTATTTACAGAGGTCTATACATAGAACAGAAATGAGGGACAATGAGGGACAACTGAGAAGGAGGGACAGATGGATTTAGTTGGAAGAGAGATCTATGGAAGGGACCTATGGGCAAAGTGACAGATTCTGTCCATGTCCATGAATAACTTTGTCATTCATAATAATTATAATATTTTGAATGTATGATCCCTTACATCATTTTATACCGCGCAAAACCTACTATTTCACTCGTTGCGAACCAGCATTACCACATCTCAGCGTCTCATCTCTTGGAAAATTCCACCTTTCACCCGATAATTACAATAATGCAGAATTACCAGACACATTCACCCAATAACAGATCGGCGCATCCTCGTTATGCCGTATTCATTTTCACACACGTTTCTGGGTCACAATTTAATTGGATGAAATTGAGGAAAATAATATGTACGGGTGCCCGACGTTAATCTTGAGCCTTGCGCCTGCATTTTTAAGACAATATATAATCCATTAGTTTGCCGGAGATAATTGGACTGTAATAAAAAAAAAGGGAGTCAGTCTTTTGTTATAATTACACACAGTTTGCCTATTTAAGCTGCATTTAAAGAAGAATTTCGCTAAAGCACTATTTGCCTCGAAATTGTCCACACAACATAACTCCAGTACACATGAAAAAAAAAATCAGCAAGCTTTTCTGTACACGGCAGAGTCACCAAACCTTTCAGCCTGTGTGGAAGAATCCAAGAATGTATTGTAGTTTTTTTTGTTCAGCATATCCAAACTTAAGAACAAAAATATATTATATTGCAGCCTACCGGTCCTTAGATGTGGTGGCTGCATTCGTTTTCTTTGTTCTTTGTTCAGGCTTTTCCCTTTTCACTTCCTATCCTGGGGTGACAACTGCTGTATCTATGGAGCAGCAGTGTTGTCACCCTAGGACAGAAAGTATGCCCGGTCTACCAGACACTACTTCCTCTCCTTCTCACATTATGAACGTTCTATAGAACACATAGCTAAGCTAGGCAGGGCTGATAACAATGCTTGAGGTAACAATGCAGAGTGCACAGGACAGCATTAGATTTTTGACGGGATCAACAGTTTTTATTGGTAGCGCTTACCGAACAGAAATAATATATCACTTTTGGGCACATTTGCACCAGATTTGTTGCGTTACGATAATACATGTAAGTTTTGTTTCATTCCTAATTGAATTCAGACAAATGTCTTCAAATTCTGACACTTGGATGCATCCGAATTTGAATGTATCTGAATTTTCGGGATGCATTTGAATTTCCGATTTGAAATGTATCCAACATTGCAGATGTATCTGAATTTCGGAATTCGAAGGAATCTGATTTTTTTTTTTTTTCGAATTTTGTCCAAACCTTCAAATTTCCAATTTGAAGTCACTGGACTGGAGCTCAAGGGCAGTATTTTAACAATATAAGAGGTACAGCCAGAGCCGTTCCTATAAAGAGGCTGTAGCTGGAGCTCTCAGCAACCTGGGTTGCTGTAGCTAGCGTCCCACCAAGCTCCTGGCAACCAGTGACGTCAGTCAGCTGGGCGGGACTCTGCCCGGAGCCAGAAGTGACATGCATCACCTACACCCTCAACCGTCCCCCTTTAACGTGCACTCTCAACACCCCCCTCCAATGCCCCTCCACCCACATG
>NW_017306553.1:357488-392092 GCF_000935625.1 Nanorana parkeri
CTACCGCCCGACCTCAGGTGGTGAAAAGTCTAGGCACCCCTGGGTACAGCTGTATATTGACATGCGACCAAAATGTGTTCATGCGAAACTTGTAAAATTATGAAATGGCCTGGTTTTAATTGGCTGTAGCACCATGGTGAGGATACAGTATACAGCTGTAATGATGTAAATCATTCCATATAGCATGTAGACGACTGTGTCATTTATCGGAAATATGTGAGTCAATATGGATGAAAAGCAGGGTCAGGGAAGAGAGAGATAGAGACGGGAGAAGAGCAGAGCTATAACCACAACAAACACTCATTCCGCCTGTGAAAAGAACGCATTTCTGTAGAATCAGATCCAGCAGTAGAAACATTTTACTGTCTACAGGAAGCAGCCTCTTTGTAGGGGTCTCTCCCGTATCCTTATGGACAAAGTAGTTATCATGCATGGCTGGCCCCTAATTTGCTTGTCAGGCAGAAAAATGATTGATATTAAGAGTATATTCCCACAATGGACATGGAGCCAGCAGCGCATACCGGGGCTGCGGTACAATGATGCCGTTCGGCAGAAGATGGATTTTTGTTTTTTTTATATCAAATAATTGAGCTGATGTGAAACGGCCTCCTGATATCCGTTTACATCTGGTAACCCCCAGCTTCAGCCAGGTCTGGTTACCCCCGGCTCCAGCCCAGTCCGTACAAAACAAACGGATCAGAGTTCCTTTTCACTGAACCTCATCGTGCCAGACTGGAGGGAGTGCTCACAGACTAGGGTTGCCACATTTTCTTTAAGCGAAACCCCAACACCTAGCGCTGTGCGGCTTTTCTTTTTTTTTAAAGAATATACAGGAGAGAGAGAGGAGAGATAGCCAAGAGAGAGAGAGAGAAGAGAGACAACCAGGGGAGAGAGAGTGTTGAGAGACAGCCAGGGGAGAGAGAGCGAGGAGAGGCAGCCAGGGGAGAGAGAGCGAGGAGAGGCAGCCAGGGGAGAGAGAGTGAGGAGAGACAGCCAGGGGAGAAAGAGTGAGGAGAGGCAGCCAGGGGAGAGAGAGTGAGGAGAGACTGCCAGGGGAGAGAGAGCAAGGAGAGACAGACAGGAGATAGAGTGAGGAGAGACAGCCAGGGGAGAGAGAGTGAAGAGAGACCGCCAGGAGAGAGAGTGAGGAGAGACAGCCAGGAGAGATAATGAGAAGAGACAGCCAGGGGAGAGAAAGAGAGGAGAGAGCAAGGGGAGAGAGAGGGGAGAGACAACCAATAGCACTCATGTGCTACTGTTTTCAACCACACCATACTGCAAAACAATACACGGTATTGCAATACCACACGTTGCGACTCAGTCAAGCAAATTGGGGCCAGAAAGTGTGTTTGGGGTGCCATTGAAATGAATTTTAATGGCACGTCAATGCTCCTGCCGCACTACAGTAGGTGCATTGCACGGTACTGCAAATAAATTGCAGGGAGCCATGCGATTAATGCTTGGCCCTGGTGTGAACAGGCCCACATAAAGGATTTCTGGCAGGATCAGCAGATATTTTTTGTACTCGCTGAATATGTTATAAACTAGCGCAGACACCACATCTAAGAACTGGTAAGCTGCAATATATTAACCCCTTGGTGTCGGCTCTTTACAGCTCTTTTAAGGGGTTCTGAGGAGGAGGTGGGTTTCCTGTTCATATTATTACTGTGATTGGCTGTCACAGTGGTCACATGATCAGGAGCCTGTTCCACTGCCTTCCGATCATTAGCAGTGACTGCGAGCTGTTGGTGACCTTCTCGGTCACTGAGCTGGGAGTATGGTAGTGAGCGTGCTCTCAGCACAGAATAGTCGGCTGACTGATGCATATATGGCCCACCCACTAGGGTGAAGCATATATGGGTTACGCCGGCGGGAAGGTGTTACATTTTGGGTTTGAATACTATTTAATTTTAATAATTAAATAATAATTGTATGCATAAGCAAACTCTTTTTTTTCTGTTAAATAGAGTGGGGAAATGTTATAACCCCCTTGCAACATTTTTATTTCTGCCAGACACCCCAGTGAACACACTTAAAAATGTTAGAGTTGTCACCAGAACTAGAGCTGAGAGTAAATCTTCTAATAAGGACACCCTACTGGTAACAACTCTTTAACAGGACAGTAAGTGAGGGGTATTCTGCCCAACTTAAACCTGTGCCTGCTACAGTTTGGAGGGAGAAGCTACGGAAGCGAGCCTATCTTTTTTTTGTTTTCTTTTTTTACCTCTTTTCCATTTACATAATTCATAAAATCATTGGCCATGACTGCAGACCGTGTAAAGGATTTAAACTGAGAAAAGCAGCAATATCTCAGCAAATATAAGCCTGTTTCTCTGCGGATTTTATTCCTCTTGTTAGAAGGAAGTTTATTTTGAGCAGAATCAGCTGAGAGCTTGTTGCCTGCTAGCTGACTCATCGCTATGTAAAGTTGCCAGGGACGGCTATAAGAATGCATAAATGGATTTTTTTAAGACTGCCTTGTTTATAATAGCAAGGGGTGTTCTGCTTTACCCGCAGATTTATGAAATCCCCCTTGAACCTCCTCGTGGATCTAGCATGCCCATGCCGTGTGTGTGTTAAGAAGCTATGCTTCCCAGTTTTCTGAGATATGGAAGCAGGCTGTTGTTTAGCATGAACATTTTATGAGCAAAATATACGGCCTTGTCACACTTCCAGATGAATAGAGCCTTAATCTTCATAGGAAGTAGACATTTCTCTGTGTGTACCAATACCTACAACTGTCATCATTAACGTGAAGGAACATCTAGATATATTGTAAGCAATACCATTAAGAACTACCTGTTATCTTGGATTTCTCCTAGAAAAGTAATGTGATTCCTAGTATATAAGTGCGCCTAGGCCAAAGGGGTAACTAGAAACCTCAGGACCCTGGTGCAAGAAACCATGAAGAGTCCCACATCCACCCCCCCACACACACACACACTCCCATCAAAAAAAGCATGATATTGATACTTTTTTTTAGTAAAATAATTGTTGTAAATGGCTGCTGTTGCTGGTGTAACTAAGCCTGGTGTTACCAAAATGTATCCTGCAATGTTCCCATCCCTGGTGGAACTACCAGTTCGCAGCGGTCGCATTCGCATATTTAGGAATCCTAAATATAGAGCTTGTTCTTGAACCCTTTCGCTGCCAAGGCATTTTGAATTTTTTTTGCACGCATTATAATCCCCATTTTTTGGAGTACAGCTTCCAGAGTTAAGTTCCTCTTTGACCAAAAAAGAGATACAAAAATGCAAATCGTTTACATTGGTCCTTTCAGTAACTTTATTAGTCTGCATTAATTCACTCTTGACATGTTACAACACATAGCAGAAGTATAATTTTCAAAGTACTGTGACTTTACCTAGGAAGAGATGGTGTCATCAGTTTTCTGCAGACAGGAAGAAGCATTCCTCAAATAAAAGGAACATCAGCTTCCTTTAGGGATCTCAGTATTTAATCACACTTACCATCCCTTACTGACCACACATGCCATTTCAGAGCTGTAAAGAAATTTGGAGGTAGAAGACTTCCCTTTGCCAAGTGCTGTTATAGCAGGTTTGAAAGAGGTAGCTGTTTGATGCCCATAATGTGTCACTTACTGTGAGACCCTGATCAATGTCTGAATGGTGAAGTATCTCCACTCAGGGCCCCCAGTCCACCATTGGTGAAGCTTAATGGTGAAGTGTCTCCACTCAGGGCCACCAGTCAACATGTGGTGAGGCCTAATGCTGAAGTATCTCCACTCAGGGCCACCAGTCCACCATCGTTGAAGCTTAATGGTGAAGTATCTCCACTCACGGCCACCAGTCAACCATCGGTGAAGGTTAATGGTGAGGTATTTCCACTCAGGGCCACCAGTCCACGATCTGTGAAGCTTCATGGTGAAGAATCTCCACTCAGGGCCACCAATACACCTTTTATGAAGCTTAATGGTGAAGTATCTCCACTCAGTGCCAGCAGCCTACCATTAGTGAAGCTTAATGGTGAAGTATCTCCCAGGACACCAGGCCACTTTCGGTACTGGCCTGGGAAACAAATACATCCTAGCCAAGTTCTCCCGTCAGTAAGAAAGGGAAAAGACACCAATAAGAAGGAAGACAGAAGAGATATGGTATACGCGAGAAACAAAATCCTTATGCCTTTCTCCTCATGGTATGCTATAACATTTCGGTCTAGATGCTGAGTGGTGACCCAACCCAAGCAATAGCCCTGCTTCCAGGTCACTCTACAGGGACTCACACCTAACATGATGGTCTGCTGCATTTGATATAGCTACAGCTCCACTTTAATCTAAGGTAGATATCATTTTAGAAACATACCACTTACAACTGAAGCTGAACTCCAGCCTTCTATTCTGTCTTGCACAGTTGTACATGTTTCTCTCCTATACTAAAATTGCAAAAGAGCTAAAGAAATTTTGGAATGGAAACACATAAATATGGGAGGCAAATGCACCTAAAGTTGATATTTCCTATTGCGTACATGAACGGAACATTAAAAGCAAGGCACATTGATAGACATAAATTTGCGATAGTTGCCTTTTAAGACAAAACTCTACTGAATTTTATATCCATTAATTATTTCAACTTTATTTCCCATCACAAAAATAACTCGCAGACCTTTTGCCTAACACCGGACCGGCTCCAACAAAAATGGAAGTTTGTATGCACCTATTTTATTTTAATGCTTCCTGAGAGACGTGCCATATTCTGTGGCCATGGCAGGAGAACATAGCATATTGATGGAAGCATAAATGTCTGTTCTTTAGCGTTAGCCATAAAAAAAAAAAGGTTTGAGGAAAACGGAATACCCCGTGAAGCAATAACTTTAAAGATGTAAAAATGGATTCACAAGGATCGGTAATCGTCTGAGCAGAGGCTCAGAAGCAAAAAAAAGGAGAACAATTTGGAAACAGAGAAATTATTTCAGCTCAGAAGACAAAAGGCTAAATGTTCCTGAGAAAATGGTCCTTTTCACTTGAGTTGCTGCTTATTTCATACAAGTCGGGAAAACGTTTTTCATTTTTTTTCTTAGCTGTTTTAGTAGCAAGTGTGCAGCAAGAGAAGAGCAGTCCTTAAAGGGGAAGGACAGTGTTTTTTCACTTTGCACGCATTTTGAGTTGGTACTGTACTGCATATATACTTCCAAGACTTTTTTTCTTTTTAATGTTGGATAAAATAGGTAATGGTTATCCAAATGGTTAATGCTCATCTCTGGACATACATTTTTTAATTTAAAAGGAGAACTATGAGGAGAGTGAAATGAACTAATCTCCATAGTTAGAGCTAAAGTTTGACACACCAGCTGTCACACCCCAGCTCCAGTACTGAGCAATCAGAAATCACTGATTAGTCAGTTCACAATCTTCTCCCTGCAGAGAGTGGTGTTTGTCAGTCACCGCTCCCCACAGGGATTTCCCCCTCCCTTCTCCATTCCTTCAGCGCTCATTGAGGGACAGATAGGGGAGGGGGCAGGCACAGCTGGTTTTGGCTCTAGAGAGTCAGCTGTCAATCAGCTAGCAGGGTGGATCCCGACAATATTGTTGGTATCTTTCCTGGCTGCAGTGTGGCTCTGTGCTGTCAACATATAGCAGGCAGTAGCCCACTATATGCTGAGTTTTGGGTCACAGGAGGACATAGTATATGTACAGTAGTCCTGTGACCCAAAAGAGAAGTCATGCCAAAAAAGGTTTGGCCATAGTTCTCTTTTAAATACATTCCTCAATATGCACAGAGGATATAAATAGAGTTTGTGCCCACCAAATGTCTTTCCAAACCCAAATATAACCTAGCAAAAGTAGCGGTGACATCATCACTGTGCGGGACGTAGCCTGTACAGAGAGCAGAGTGTCAGGGAACCAGAGGTACCTTACCTTGGGGTCGTCGGGTATGTTACAGGGTCTTCCTCTGGGTGGCAGAACTCCTGGCGGCAGGGTTGCGGGTGAACAAGCGCATGCGCGGTGTGCGTGCGCGCGGCAGACAGGTTGCTTGCGCGAGGGCTCGCGCGTAGTGCGACTGCGGCCATCATTGCCTTCAGGTGTGAGTCATACTAAGGTAGGCTGAGTTATTCTGCCTATATGGTGCAGTTACTAAGCCTCTTGGTCTTGATTCCTCTTCAGCTCCCTGAACCCTCATCTGGATTTCTAGTTACCAAATCCTTGGCCTCGTTTTGATCCAAAGTTGCCTGCCTCAACCCAAACTGTACACTGACCTACGTTTTGAATTAGCCCTTACTGTACCTTGTTGCGGATCTCCTCCCGAGCTCTTTTCTGCCACTGGTTTCCACTCCCTGTCTCGGGCCAGTGACACCCCTGACACAGAGCTGTGGGAGGGCCCAGCAAATTCCACTCACTATAGACCTCTTGCTGGATATTACAGGAGGGGGCGGAGACAAGACCAGTCTCACTGCACAAGGTGAGAGAGCAGCAGTTAGCGGTCTTTATCACAGGAATCTCCAAGTTTCACACTAGATTACTGCACAGATTAAGATTTAAGGAAGAATACACATGAGATGTATTTAGACAATTTTTGCTTATCCCGGAGTTTAGCGTTGAAGCTCAACTATGGGCCAAATTAAAACTTCCCTTGCAGTGGGGCTCCCCTCATACTGCAAGGGTTAAATGCTTGTTTCCTGTCCCGGGTAGCTTTAAAGGAGAACTATGAGGTGAGTGCTTTTCACTCACCTCATAGTTCTAGCCGACCTGTGACAATGAGACTGTCACAGGTCGGCTCAGTAGATCGGGAGGTGAGCGAACACATACCGGCATTCGCTCACCTCTCGATCCTGTCATGGCTCTCTGCCATGACAGGGGAGGGGCTGGATTCCCCCCTCCACGATCCGCCAGCGCTGACTAGTAGGCAGAGCCAGCTGTCAGTCACGCAGCTGGGCGGATCCCGGCATAATTGTCGGGATAAGCTTCAGCTGCGGCGTCTCTGTATACCGCAAGTTACAGCTCGCGGTATACTGAGCCTAGGGTGACGTTACCCTAAGGAGAACTATGGGGAAAAGACTTAACCCCATAGTTCTCCTTTAAGGGGGTTTTTTTGTCTTAGTGCATTCTCTGCATCAAAGGCAAAAAACACACAGCAGTTTTCTAACAGCCCCGTCCCCCCCACACTTACATGCAGCCACTTGTCTCCACTTCCATGACCGGGAAGATACACAGGTTTCCCTGAACTTCCTGGTTGTGGGGGTAGGTACTCAGGGCAGAGGAGCCATAGGCTCTTTCTGCTGTTAGTTAAGTTATGACTGCAAGGGTGGGGTCGAAGCTGGCCGCACGCTGTGTGTGTCTATGGAGGCACATAGCTAGGTGCGGGCGCGGCCATGACCGTGCATTTACAGGTGCCTCCACAACAGTCGGCTAGCACTTGAGAATGAGGAAATAAAAAAAAAAGGATAAAGTTACTTTTTTTTTAGAAAGTCTGGCCACCATAGACAAAGAAAATAAAAAAACCTGAAGTTTTAATGTCGCTTTAAATGCAGTTTCTACTTACCTTATCCCTCACTACCCCAGTAGCCAGAGCTCACGTCTCCTCTGACACTCTGATTTGTGGGCAGGCCCACTTACAAGGCATGATTGCATTGGTCTTTCTTTTTTATTGTATAAGCATTTTGAATAGGTAATGTTTAGCCTTCCCAACAACCAAAGTTTTTTTTTCACTTCCTCTCCTGTAGACTTAACAGGAATTGATTGAAAGTGAGTGAAGTTCCCTCTTAGACAGTTGCAAGGGCAGCAAATTACCCCATTGGAATGTTTTCCCTCTATTCCTGTTGTGTTGGCATCGACATTTTTTAGGTGGTTGGAGGACCTTTCAAGAGAACTCATCATTTTGGCCTCAATGGACAGAGTGTAAAACATCTTTGATTTGCTGTGAGTGTGACATCACCATGCATCATGTGACTAATGTGACACATATCGCCGCGTGCTCTGCTAAACAATGCAACTGTCGTAAGCTTGATTTCTTTATATCCTTCAATTAAATGCAGATGTCTGTTTGTTCTGCTTCCTCCCTGTTTTTGTTTCCTAAGGCATGTGGGCTGCGAAACACCTGTTATCTTCTTAACACAGCTACTCACAGAGTGCCAAATGCTGAGAGCGGACATCTCTATTTTTGGGTGTTTCCTGCCAATCATAAATGTCTTTTGTGTTCCTAATAATGAGCAAAATACCTTCCACCTGAAAACAATTAGGCATGCGCACATTTCCTACGCCCACCATGTATCAGTCATCGCCTGAGACACATCTGTCAGAGTGCATTATTTTATACATCGCTGATTTTTTAATGTGAAGATCGTCATTTTTAAATTATAAAGATAAAAGATTTCCTTGTTGTAAAAGTGCTTTGACCATTGAGGGCCAGGTGACCATTACAGGCTTTGACAACACAGGGATCCTGTGCATAAAGGAAGACCAAGCCACACAATTAGATTATATCTGACTGCAATGTATTATGCAGACATACAAAAAAA
The DNA here is from genome assembly GCF_000935625.1 of Nanorana parkeri. Classification (NCBI taxonomy): domain Eukaryota; kingdom Metazoa; phylum Chordata; class Amphibia; order Anura; family Dicroglossidae; genus Nanorana; species Nanorana parkeri. The sequence continues at coordinate 365,961 of NW_017306553.1, forward strand.
CAAACAAAAAAGAAACATCAAGCCCCCTCGCCTCTCCTTTACTTTTCTCTCCTCTCCCTTCCTTTCTCTTCTCCTCTCCCTTCCTTCCCTTTCCTCTCCTTTCCTCTCCTTTCCTTCCCTTTCCTTTCCTCTCCTTCCTTTTCCTTTCCTTTCCTCTCCTTTCTTTTCTTTTCCTTTCCTTTCCTCCTCTCTTCTCTCCTTCCCTTTCCTCTCCTCACCTTTCCTTTCCTTTTCTCTTCCTCTCCTCTTCTTTCATTCCCTCACCTCTTCTTTCCTTTACTCTCCTCTCCACTCCTTTCCTTTACCTTCCCTCCTTTTCCTTTGCTCTCCTTTCCTTTCCTTTACCTTATTTTTCTTTCCTTTCCTTTCCTCTCCCTCACTTTACTTTCCTCTCCTCTCCTTTCCTCTCCTATTCTTTCCTCTCTTCTCCTTTTCTTTCCTCTCCTCTCATTTCCTTTCTCTTCCTTTCCTCTTTTTCCTCTCCTCTTCTTTCCTTCCCTCTCCTCCCCTCTCCTCTCTTCTCTTCCTTTACTCTCTTCTCCTTTCCTCTCCTTTGCTTTTCTTTTCTTTACTCCCCTCTCCTTTCCTCTGCACCCCTCTCATCTCATTTCCTTTTCATGTTTCTTTTCTTTCCTTTTTTTTCAATTACTTTGCTTCAGTTTCCTTGTCTTTCCTTTCCTTTCTCTTTCCTTTTCCTTTCCTTGTCTCTCCTCTACATTCTTTTTTTCGTTTCCTTCATTTCCTCTCCTCTCCTGTACTTTCTTTCCTTTGCTTTCTTTTCCTCTCCTTGCCTTTTCCTTATCTCTCCTTCCTTTCCCCTTCCGGCAGTCAGCACTCACCTCTTTCTTCCTCCACTTTGGCTATGGAATGTCCCTCAACATCCTCACATCAAATGCAGGTCAACAGAACTGTATAAGATGCAATGGCATCAGTGGTCCTTGGACTTCCAGATTCCAGGGAAGAAGAGGCTATGTGGACCGATGCAGCTCGGAGGAAGCTGGGATCAAGTAAGTAAATGTGCTTTAAGTGTGCGTTTTGGTTTTAAAGTAACTCAGGAGTTAAATCTTAAAAATACATTCAAGTATCTTAACTATTAACAAAATGGTATCTTATTTGTGTATCACTCGGCTGTAGATACTCCAATCATCTCTGAATTGGTACTGCCACTGTCCTTCCTTCTGGAGGGTGACTACTTTTGTTCCCCATGGTCCCTGTGTGTGTTGTAAAGTAGTCACCGCTCCAAGCTCGCTCCCGTGATGGACTACAATCTCAATACAAATTAATAAACTAAACATGAGATTGTAGTGCATCATGGGAGTGAGTTTGGAACGGTGACTACTTTACAACAGGGGGCAAGAGATCACTTGTACAAAACAGGCTTCCCCGCTGTACATTTAGCTCTGCTTGCCCAAAGCAGAGCTAAATGTAGATAACAACTACCCGCCCGGCGCCTGGAACTGCATGTCCCGGGCATGGGGAGATAGGAATTGCACATCCCTGCTGCCCCTCTACTCCCTGCTGCCCTGAGGTTGCCTTGGTTGGCCTTGTGGGAAATGCGGCCCTGACAATACCATCACAGGAATTGTGCTCTAATGAATTCACAATACAGCAAAAATAATTGTCATCATTTTATTGAGGAAAAAGAAAAAAGAAAAGAAAAATGAATAGATTGCATTTCATTTACAAACTGTAATCCAGAGGCTTCGGCTTTGTCCGGGAGTTTTGACTTCATTCTGTAAAGTCATTAATAGCCAGTCATTTCATGCTGTGATTAATCCCTTCGAGTGGTGAAAAAAATCATCTTCCACAAACAATTGCAAAATTAAAGACCAGAAACTGTTTTATATCAGAGCAATAAAGAGGTTTTTATTTATTCCTGCACTCATGTCCAACATTTGTTTTGTAGAATTATTGTATAATGGTTGTGTGCTTCTTCTTCTTTTTTTTCTTTTCTTTTTTTCTTGACTAAAAAAACAAAGCCTTTTATATAAGTACAATAACAAGTGTCTATTCATGTAAGCATATATAATGTTCTTTCCTAAATTAATTTGTGGTGGTTTTATGCTTTTCTTTTTTTTAATTTTCTTTCTTTTTTTACTGCCTGCCGGCAGCCATGTTGTAGATGGATGCCGGCAGAGAAAGGAGGGGACGTTCACCCAGCGGGAAGATGCCGGGTGACACCCTGCCGTGACATCATCGCACATGCGTGTGACGTCATCAAGCATGCACGGCCATCTTGGTGATACCCGCTAGTGGTCATCTTGGTGAAGGACGCCGGCAGACAGAGGAGGGGACATTCACCCGGTGGGATAAGGTATGCCGCCGGGTCCCCTCTTCTCTCCTGACACTGTCGGGCTCTTGGTCCGTGACCGAGTGCCGGAGTTTTCATAGCGGTGACACCAAAATGACTGTCAGTCATTTTGGCGTCACCCCTCCAATATTGGCACCCAGGTGTTGGCCGCACCCCCCTTATGACGCCACTGACTCCAGGTATGCCAAAAGGTAACCTTTGCAGTGGGGCTACCCCTTGCTATGCAAGGGTTACCTGCTCATTTTTCTCTAGGGAAGAAGATATGCTCACCCGATCCTCGATACTTCAGTGGTGAGTGCTCATCTCTCTCCCCCTCCGCTCCGGCTGACATATGTCCCCCGGTATCCTGACGTCTAATGTAAGTGAATGGACTGTATTAGACATGAGGACATCAGTGGGGCTTAGACCATCTGGGGGACAAGAGGCTGTGGGGACCGGTATAGCAGCCACACAGGATCGAGGAACAGGTGAGTAGCCCCAATGCAAGGGTTAACTTTTAGCATACCTGGAGTTCTTCTTTAGATCTAGTGTTATTGGAATAAGCTGTAATACCTTATGTCTTCAAGCTTTGTGACCGGTCTCCAGAAGCCTCTTCTCGTTGGCACTCCCGTTGGCGGTTGACACTATGTCATCAAGCACAATGCAGAACCCATATTCTTGCAGTGGCAGAACTTTTTATTGCTACTTTAAAAAAGTTTTAATTAATACTACTTTAATAAAAAATAGTGTTTAATATTAAAATAAATGTGAGTGTTTAATACTACTTTTATAAAGTTTTCTTTAATATTACTTTTATTAAAAAATTGAGCGTTTAATACGAAAAACATGTGGGTTTTTAATGCTACTTTAATAACGTTTTAATTAACACTACTTTATTTTATTTTTTTAATTGTGTTTAAAAATAAAATAAATGTGATTGTTTAATATTACTATAATATAGTTTCTTCAATACTTCTTTAATAAAAAAAAAAATTGAGTGTTTAATACTAAACAAAAAGTAAGTTTTTAATGCTACTTTAATAAAGTTTTATCAATACTACTTTAAATGTTGTTTAATAAAATAAATGTGAGTATTTAATATCACTTTATCAAAGTTTTATTTGATACTACTTTAATAAAGTATTATTGAAGATCTCACACAAGGCCAGTGTGCTTTTGATCAGTGTCTACCGTGCTCAAGGCCGGATTTACTCTCTCTGCTGCCCCAAGGCCAGGTTCCTCAATGTGCCCCCATACCCGCCAACCCCCCACTATGGAGAATGGCAGACCTGTAGGCTGCATACAAGTGATCTCAGCGACATCACTTGTAGAAAAGTAAGGAGCACTTGTACAAAACAAGCGTCGGCTTCCCCGCTGTACATTTAGCTCTGCTTGCCCAAAGCAGAGCTAAATGTAGAAAACAACTACCCGCCCGGCGCCCAGAACAGCATGTCTCAGGCATCTGGAGATAGGAATTCCACACCCCTACTGCCCCTCTACTCCCTGCTGCCCCAAGGCCGGGCCTTGGTTGGCTGTGTGGGAAATCCGGCCCTGACCGCGCTCCTATCCCAAACTGGCATTCCACTTTAGGCCGTTTCACTTTAAGTCGCCATGTTTCCTAAATTAGCTGCTTGCTGATCAGATTTGCTTGTTATCTGAAGCTTTTCTTTCCCCAACATATTTGGCCCATTGTCTAATTCGCCGTTCCTCTAGCAATTGTTTTTCCAATAAAAGCTCATAACAGATGCTATTTTATGATCTTGGCAACTCTCTATCTCCCGTTTTAAATAAAGTCACTTGAAAATTAACTTTCAGCGAGCAGAGTCAGATTATTAAGAGGCGGAAGACAAAGCGCCATTAGTCTAATATCTTCCAAACTTCTGCAGGCGCTCGATAAGAAACAACAAAATCTACCGGAGAGAAGTGAACTGCACCTTTCCCGAAATACCTGCATTTTCCCTCCCGCTCGGCGCGCATTGTCTGGGAGAATTGAGTGCATTGTTGTAGCTAGAACAATGTATGGCACAATACGGCACAGGCTGTACAGGAATCAGAGTCCCGCTGCGACTGATTACAGCGTCTGCTGTTTCTGTAGAGACATCACTCTTTGCTCCATTGAGTTTTATTCGCATTTGTTCCGTCGCTCATCAAGAAACTGCCTATCGCCAACTTATTTCCTAATTTTGGCCTTTTGGGTGTTGTGGCATTAAAATTATTTCCCACCCAAGTGTTGATTTAATAACACGGCCGGGAATTGTCTTCCTCGGGAATCTGCGTAGAATAGAAATGCCAAACTTGGAAATTAATTGTTCTTTTAGTTTTTTTTTGTTTTTATTTATTTATTTATTTCTTGTTGGCATTATAGAAACAAATGTATTTGAAAAAAAAAAATTGTGCTTTTGCCGCAGTGTGTATTTTTTTTGGAAAGGATTACAATGTAATTGTATAATAATTTCCTCCTGTGAATTACTGCATAGTTGGCTTGCCTTGCCTGTATGAGAAATTCAATATTCCATACATTATGGCTTTATTAAGTAGAATCCAAAGTAATAATATTATTCTGTGTGCGGTGGGTTGGTTTATGGGCACGTGTGCATTGTGCATCTGTTTGTTCGTTTTTGTGCTCGTTTATTTATGATGTTTATTCCGGGTCTAGCTTTTGTTATTAAAATGTTAGAAGTTTTTTTTTTTTTTTTTAAAGAATGAATAAAGTTTTGTGGGATGGACAATTTCCAATTTAGTAATACTTGCAGGCAAGTTTATTTAAAGCAGTATTCAACTCTCAAACTTTTTTTTTTCCAATAATGAATGCAGATTGAACAAATATGTTGTCCAGCAAAGTATTTCTATTACATTTTTACCCAAGAACTGATAGTCATCATTTTTCCGGACAGCTCCAACTCTCTCAGCTCGGCTTCCCTGAACTCCCTGTCTAGTACAAGATCACAAGGGAGAGCTCAGTCTCCAGCATCTACTAGCATTGAGAAGGGAAGAGTAAAGGATAGCAGAGCAGGGGAGAGAAGAGTAACTTGCCTTGCTGTGCCTGTGTGTTTGTGGACACACACAGCTTACAAGCACACACAAGGGTGGCTCCATAGGACCCAGCAAGGGAATGGAGCCCCCCTAAAACAGGATATCAGGGCCAGTGCTCAGGGAACCAGCTGATTCTGCAGAAAACTAAGGGGGTTATTCACTATGAAGCCGAAGGATACAGCCGCAGCTTCGGTTGATCCTTCAGCTCTCTTCGGCTGCCTCTGCCCTTCGGTTCAGTCGAACCAAAGGGCTGATGTACAGGCTCAGGCAGCAGTGATCTCACAGCTCACTCCGCCCAGTTTTAATGACAGATCAGTGTCCCCAAATGACCTGGGGAAGCTGATCTGTCATTAAACAATAACAACTGGGTGGTGCCGACTCCGCCCAGTTGTTATTCATTGGCCGGGATCAGCTAGAAGACTCTGGTGTCACTGCCAGCTCTGCCCAATTGTTTTTCTTTTGCCGGCATCTTTGCCAGCGGTTTTTCTTTTTCGGGACCCACACAGCGGTTGCCGCACGGCTCATTGATTTCAATGGGGTTACATCCACATAGCAATTGCTGAAAAAGGGTACATGTACCTTTTTTTGCGACACGCATTACACCTTTTATTTTGCTGAAATCGTGTCTGAATGCAGGGGCATAAACGTGGCGGGTAACCGCGCGACTCACATGTAGAAAAGAATGGCACTAACATCGCAATCAGTGGTGGTGTGCAAATCCGTGACCGCACGACAATCTGCGCAGTTCCGTGCAGGATTGGCACACGGTCACGGATCGCGCAAGTGTGAACCTGGCCTCAGACTGCGGTGCCTGGAGATTTTGCATACTTTTAAAAGGTGCCATGACTCCAAAAAAGGTTGATAAATGCTGAATTAGCCAAAGTCTCTTTGCCTAGAACAGCTTCATCTTAAACCAAAATCCCGAACTCCACCATAACGTGCTCCCATGAGACAGAACAAGGCAAAAACCTGGAAGATCGGATTTTAATGTTTTATTAATATCTATTTATAACTAGCAAGTGGCAGTAACACGGGATATGCACATGCTGACATTTAATAAAGATATGAATGATTTATTCGCGATCCTCTCATAAATACTCCGCTTTTCTACACCCTTCTGCTATTGGCTTGATTTACTGTGGGCTGTCATGCCGCATATATCTCTCAATTGATAAATATGACAAGGCCCTGACAGCTTTCTTAAACATATGTTTCCTGTGTCATTTTTTTTTCCTGCCATCAATAAATGACAACAATAATTATTTAGAAAGGGCGGATAGGAAGTTTGCAAACTCATCTTAAATACTTTTCTGCAGAGTGCAACGAGGCAGATAAAGGGATAAGTCTATGAACTGTACATCATGACATTTTCTTGTGATACAAAATGGACAGGGCTAGAGGGATCCGTGTGTTTAACATGTGTCATAGCACAGTGCATGGTACCGCACACCATGTATTCTAAATGGCACCCCAACACATCTTTTAGCAGGTCCGCATTTCACAACAATAATGCACTAAAATACATTACATACAATTCATCCCCACACAGCTACCTCCTCATGTATCACTTGCCCATCCCTTTTAGATTGTAAGCTCTCAGGGGCAGGGACCTCCTTACCATCTTGTCTTGAATTGTATTGTGATTGTAATGTCTTCCTTGTATTGTAAAGCGCTGCGCAAACTGTTGGCGTTATATAAATCCTGTATAATAATAATAATAATTACATTGCAGTGATAAAAAGTAGTGCATGCATTACTTTTTTGCAGTACCATGCATTGTGTGGCACTTACAACACAGGCCCCTCGGGAGGTGCTTTGGGGTGCCCTAAGAATTAATGGGAACACAATGCACTAGTGTACCTAGCATGTGTCTGCATGCCCTGTGCAATAGCATGCTCTAAATGCACAGATCTACATCCAGTGCAACACTATGGTGGTGTAAATGTGCCTAAAGGGATACAAGTGCATGTAATGATTTTATATATATATATATATATATATACACAGTATAAAAAAATGACAAGATAAATTATTAGCACATTAAATGGAAAGAAAAAAACTAAAGCTTTTGCTTTAATATTAATTTTAAGTTCAGTATTACATTTTTTTGCACTATATTTAAAGGTTTACTTGTGATTTCTTCTCTAAGTGAAGTTCTCTCGTAAGAATACAATGTTTATATTCTTTTGGTAGTGTTACTGGGCGGCTATCAGTTTTATGAGGTGATATTAAAACAAGTCTCACAAAAGTCCATCTCAAATCTGTTAGGTCACCCACAGTGTTGCTTCAACTCCGTAAAGTTATTTCATAAGCTATGTTGGCGTCTCTTTTTTTTTTTTTTAATATCCAGGTAATGTTGCCAGGCCCTGCTGGGAAGGCTGATAAGGTACTAATTATGTTTCAGTTGTGAAAAATTACATGTAATTAACAAGTAAATATTCATCATAATAATTGCACTGTCAGCTCTTTTCCCCCTTCTGTGTCTGTCTGGCATTCTGGAGACATTGATATGTGCTTAAGATCATTATAATCAGTAGATAAATTCGATTTAAAGGGACTTAGAAGAACCCCTAGATAGATATTGACTTTTAAAGCGGACGGAGAATTTATGTTTTAATGGCATCATTAATCTTGAACAAATAAAATCCTTTTCGCACATATATGCTTATTTTAAGATGTATTGTAATTGCACTATCGAGATGTAAGTCCAACTTCCCGTCTTTATCTTTTTTTTAACTTTGTGACCATGCACATCCTTTCTGATATGGTATGTCACCGGAGACGACTATCTAGTAAGACAAATCAGGTATGCAGTAATGCAGAGGTGGTCACCCCAACTGTGTTATAGTCATGTACCTAGATGGAGACGAAGCTGAACAGGGGGTTACCCTTGCATCACTAGTCCAACTCCCCTGGAGATGGTAACAAGAGGGTGGACTCGGGATAGCACAAGTGCCAGTAGGCTCATCTAGGGGAACTCTGTGCTAAAGCTTGCGTGCAATGACCTGGATAATGCCACCAAAGGAACCAGACAGGACACTGGGATGGCTGGTAGCTAGGACTGTAACTGCTATAGCACATGGTGCCAAGGGCTGCAGAATCTGAGTAGAGCTGAGCCGATGATCAAGGTCATGGTCAGAGGCCGATGTCATACACAGAAGGATCAAATGCACAGATGTGGTGCCAAGTTGGTAATCAAAAGCGTGGTCAAGATCACAAGCCAGGGTCATACACAGGAGAATCAGATGCGCAGGTGAAGTGCCACCTCGGTAGCCGAAAAGCAGGGTTGAGATCACAAGTCAGGGTCATCTACAGGTCAACAGAGTCACGGGATCAGAATGCACGGAAACAGGTAGGAGCTGAAGACCAATCAGCAGCTAGTATAGTACTCACGCTGGTTTTTATAGTCCAACTGCCACCAATGAGCAGAGTAACGTACGTGCGTATGCACACCACAACATCTACACACAGGATTGCAATACAAACTTCTGCAATACAAACAATAAAAGTGTTTAATCTCTGGTTAGGCAGCTCCCATTCATGCAAGGAGCCTTTACATGTGATGCTGGGATTAGACCATAGGATATTCAGAAGAGGAGCACCACACTAAATGTATGAGTCTATAAAGCATTTGTTTCTTCAAAAAGGACAAGCCAACACCTGTTGGGGGTATCAAATGAACTATCTTCTTTAGGGTTCCAAAGGCTTGTTTGTTTGAAACAGAGGTTTAAAAAATCCAATAACAGATGCAAAGATATAACTCAGACCGATATCATCAAGCCATCTGGTAAATAAAGATTTAAACATTTTCCAATAATAGGTGTGTAATGATTAATTTTTTACATGACTATTGGCTGCTCCTGATCTCCTTTCCCACCATTTAGGTCTCGTTCACACCTAGGCGTATTGCATATGCGCGTCTGTCGCGCGACCGTCGCGCGCTTTTTTACCACGATTTGCGGTAAAAAAAGCCGCGCGACTAACGCGCGTTTCCGAAGGTTACTTGGCTGTATCCCAATGGAAACGCGCAACAAAACGGCCCAAAGTAGTACATGTACCTTTTCAGGTGTGGGCCGTTTTGTAGCACGTTAGGGACGGGCCGAAATACGCCAAGGTGGGAACGAGACCATTGAATACAATGGGATTTATATTTTTTAGCGTTTTGTAGAGCGTTCGTCGAGCGTAGAACGCGTTACAAAACGTTCAGGTTTGAACAAGAGCTTAGACTCCCTGGTTATTGACCTTCTCTTCTCGTTATCGATATTTGCTGACTGCCTCGACCCAGGCTGTATTCTGACTACGACTTTGGACTACCCATCTTTTACCTTCACTACGGACTTGTATCCAGCCCTGTTCTCTGCTACTGGTTTTCTCTCCAGCAAACAGGGTAACTCCGTCCTGACAATTAGAAATGAGCGCACCAAGGGACTTACCACAGTCAAAGCGTGGAAAGAGGTGAGGTGCTTACCGCCTCAGGACCTAGGATGAGTCCTGTGGGCAAGGCCAAAGCTGGGGAGGCTGAGAGGGCATGTGCCCTGGGTGCTGCTTCAGGATGGGTGCCACAGGGTATGTGGATAGAGAACTTCTCCCTTGGGGGGCGTGCAACTCTGAGCCTTTGCCCCTGGTGACAGAATGTCTAGCCCTCCCACTGCCTGTGGGGGACACAGGAGATCGATACTCCAAAAAATTAGGTTTCCCAGCACTCTTTGGGGGACAATTCTTAACCAATAGAGCAGCGTTCAGTTGCTCCTGGAGCTGGAGAAGTACAGATTCAATTTTTTCTTTACAGGTACATGGTTTCTCAGGAGGTTTCAATTATGAGACTTGGTTAAAATAAACTTTTATAATCACTATAAAACAGTCAACCAAGGCAATTAAAAAAAAGGTTGTCAGAGGTTGCCGTAAGGCTTCAATACATTTTACAGTGTTTCAGTATATAAAGGCTTGTGTAAACCCTTAGAGCAAGCATTGTGTACTTTCTTTTCCAATTATTTAACACACATAGGCAGAATATTGGACTAAAATAAGCCACACTAGGCCATTTCTGCTGAGTGATATCATTATTAAGGCTCTAATTACACTGTAGATTCTTAGTTGAAGACACAGTAACCCACACAATATGCCAGGCTGATCCGTCTTTTGTGGTCAAACAATGTCTGCCATCTAATTAACTTGCCTTCTTATACCCATTACTTTGGTGATAATTAAGGCTCGAAAAGCATATTATTGTCACCATCTACCATGTCTCATATCCAGACTGGGAGAAGAGAATGTATTCATGTATTTTTACTCTCTCCGAGCTATTTATTGCTCATTGATGTTCCTTCTGGGGGTTGAAACCTTATAATGCATTGATTTTCAACCTAAGCAAAAAAGTTGTTAGAGTCCCAGAGCTAAAAAATAATAATAAAATAAAGCAGAAAGCTAAATGCCATCTTTCCTTAAAATTGGAGAGTAGCTAATGTGCAATTCAGGACTTAAAGAGACTCTCTCTTTGCCATTCAGGGCAAAGTGAGAAGTTCTCTTGAAAGAACAATCCATCCCCTAATGAAACCTACCTTTTCTGTGCTCTCCCACATGCTTACATAAAGTTAAAGCTGAACACTGGTCAGCTTATGAAAAAATTACAATTACATGTGGCTCCCCCCCCCCCACACACACCCCAATGTTCCATTATGTATATTAGGGGTTTAATGCTTGCAAGTCTAGGGGGCTGTAATGCAGAGGAATACTTACCTATTACTCCCATAGCAGTGGTGCTGTCCTTTGCACCTTCTCTAGCCATGGAATATGGGTGGGCCCCCAACCTTATCATGTACAATGCAGGACCAGCGGTGGTTGATGATGTTAGCAAGGGGGTGGCCACATGAATGGAGAAGAGGAGTAGCTTTTGGAGGAGACTTTTGTCAAAACTGGAGGGTGGAGGCAGCAAGACATCACATGCCACCTACATTGACTATGGTTTAGATCCTTAATATACTATATTCTGGCTTCATTACTTCTTGAGTCAATGACCCAAGAGAAGTATGTGGGGCAAGGATGAAGGGCATTAAGTTGGAACTCTTGATCTGCATTCTTCTTCCAGGGAAGTGACTAAGAGGAGCCGATTTACTAAACAAAAATGCACAAGAGCAGATAGGAATCACTATAAAGATAATTGGTGCCAGTGTGTTGTAGGTTCATATGAGTAAGTGGATGTTTGTGCACACAGGGAAATGCGATCTCTTAACGTATCTGCTAAAGCATACACTCATCGGAAAGTAGGAGGAGTGGTCACAGAACAACAACTAAAATCTACAGACTTTTATTATTTTTATGACTTCTTCTTTTAGACCTCCTTAAATTATGAATAATCCAATATATTCAAAGGAGAAAAACTGAAGAAAGAACTTTTCTCCCGAATCAAAGCATGCAAATAGCTCCCTGTGCTCATGACAGGTTTACGTAAACTGCTGTATTATTTTATACCCATGGCAGTAAATCTCAGAAAGAACAGATGTGGATACAATCGTGCCAGTAAGGAGTATTTTGTGTCCTGGCTTTACATTTTGTTTTGTGTGCGCTACCCTGTTTGTTTTGCTGTCTTCATTTAAACTCGGAAGGCTTGCTGCTTATTTACTTTTATGCCACCGTTTCCTGCCGGAATAAATTAAGCTTTCACAATACGCCCACTTCCTGCAGGTGCTAGACTTGGCTTATTCCTATCGCAGGAAAAATACGAAGACTGAGAACCTGGATTCTGGCATAGACTCGTCTCAGATGCTGAAAGTGGTTAGAGATGGACAGATATCTCCTGGAGAAGGACAGGAGGGGGTAACTCCACGTCACTGAGTACGTTGATAGAATGCCACGATATTAGACTGATGGTGATGGTGGCACAAGTGTTGTACACAGAAGAAGGAGGGTTTAGGATTGCTTATGTAGCCTTCACCTCCCAAAGGAGACGCCATAATAACCCGGGTATTTCTGTCCCCGAGCCAAAATGAACCGCCCAAAAAGTATCCACTGCACACCAGCACACCTTACAGAGTTTTATCAGCTTTACTGAGTAAGTATATAGGAGATTATTCACTAAACAGCAGAAGGATCCAGACGTAGCTTCGGCTGATGCTTTGGCTCGCTTCGGCTGCCTTCGACTGAACCGAAGGGCTGCTGTACGGGTTTTTCATAATAGCCCGTACAGCAGCCGAGCAGCTCAGCCGAGCCGTACGCATATGTTGAGCTTTAGTTACACCAGAAGCGTGGAGAACGGTCGGCTGCAGCTGACCGATCTCCACGTGGATCACTGCTGGGCGGAGCCTGCCGTGATCTCACGGCTCGCACCACTCAGTTGTAATGACAGATCAGCTTCCCCAAATGATCTGGGCTCCTGATCTGTCATTAAACAATAACAACTGGGCGGAGCTCCGCCCAGTGGTTATTCATTGGCCATGACCTGCTAGACGACTCTAGCAGGTGCCGGCCAATAGGAAACAGTTGGGTTTCTTATTTTTTTACATTTTGAAAATAATTTCCCATTCATTTAACTGTTTTTCTACTCTGCTCGCTACCTCGGAGGTATCAAGCAAAATAGCCAAGCCTAATGCCACTAGGCGGCATTCGGCTATTCACTTACTGGCCTCGGTCCCTATGAGAATAGGGGCGAACGGCAGCGAGTGAGCTGCCGGAGCTTCGGCTCAGCTGATTGAGATGTTGGATCGACTGAGTCGAAGTCCTTCTGCACTTCGTCTCAGCCGAACATGCAGCGCATGTTTGGCTGACCGAAGGCAGCTGAAGGCATCCGATGTACGGCTGATTTTAGCCGTAACAAGGCTGAAGTGAATAGCCGAACAACGTTCAGCTCACTTCACTTCGGCTCACTTATTCACTCAGCCGCCTTCAGCTGCCTCACGCATTTCACCACCTGGGCTTAATCATTCCCTATTCTCTATGACTAAGCCCAGGTGGTGAAACGCGTGAGAGGCATTGATGAGGGAGAGATACTGTGGTGGTGTACTTGCTATCCATGTTTGATTTTGGATTCTATCTGGAATTAATTACAATAAAGCTGGATTTTTATGGATACCAGTTTCCTGAGGCTGATTGTACAAGTATTGCTAAAGGAGTGGGAGCACACTGTAGCCTGCAGCCGGTGTGTACATTGACGGACAGTCGGAGGTCGAATCGGAGCAGTGAGTCCTGGTGTTTCTTTGGATATCATAAAACTTTGTTGCATATTTGGTATAAAAAGCACAATGTTACCATTTCAGACCCGCAGTGACTTACTGGGCCTTTTTTGTCTTTTTCCTATTTCCTCCCCTTTAAAAAAAATAGCGTCTTGGACTTCCGGTTCCGGCTCCCATGTAACTGGCGGCGGGGAGACAGCGCTCCGTCCCCAACACTAACCGGCTTACAAATCCCGGCCAGCGACACACTCGCCCATAGCCCCGATCGGGTTGAGAGGCACTAGGGGACCATATGGAGCGGTTCCTGGAACCGAAAGCGGTCCGGTCCCGATCAGTGCCACGAGCGCTGGAGGGGACACAGGCACACGCTGCAGCCAAGATGGCCGCCGCACCTGATAGGCTGAGCCGCCGAAGCCCCTCTCCTGCATCCTCCCTGGCTGAGTCCCTGGACGGATCCACACATGCCCGGATAGCAGAGGCAGTGGCCAGGCTTCTCAAGCCCACTATAACAGAGGCTGTGGAGTCAGCCATGCAGCAAGGGCTACTACAGCTGAGGCAGGAAATTACAGCACAGGCACGATCCATCTCTGTGGCTGAACAGAGGATCTCAAGTGTGGAAGATGACCTCTTGGAAGCACAGGTTAAATTGGCACAATATGAATCTATATCCCTTTCTATGCAAGCAAAACTGGATGACCTGGAAAATAGATCCAGGAGAAATAACCTACGGATTGTGGGCCTCCCGGAAGCATATAAACCGTCGACGCTCGCAAAACTCTGCGCCTCCACAATTCCGGAAGCTCTTCGCATCCCAGTGCCCTGCATGGTAGAAAGGGTGCATCGTGTAGGCCCTCCAAGAGAAGACAACGCGACGCCACGGCCTGTAATTGTACGGTATCTTAACTATGCGGACCGGATGAGTGTATTGCAGCAGTATCGAGCGCAGCGGTCCCTTGAAGTGGAGGGTCACCGACTACTCCTATTTGCAGATTACTCCGCTGAAGTGGCCAAGAAACGCAAAGCCTTCCACGAGGTCTGCTCAGCCCTTGTGCAAAGACAAATTCGGTTCACATTGGCATATCCGGCTGTTCTATACTTTGATGATGCGGATGGTAAACGTCTCTCTTTCCAAGATCCAATAAAGGCCGCGGAAGCGGTGAACCGACTGGAAGCGTCATCTGGGTCTCCCTCCAAGCCTCCACCTTCTGCACGTCCTGCTCATTCACCTCGCACTCCCCGCACACCCCGTAAATTCACAAGATCCTCAAAGAAAACGGGGGGCACGCCCCGTAAATATCGGCAACGCTGACGCGCCTGCTTGGTACCCTGGATCGCCTCAGAGAGTTGGGCGCAAGTATTTCTACTGCATTGTTATGTGACTATATGCCATAGTTGCCTTGGTTTGTTATATTTCTCTTGAATATTGTTCCAAAATGGGTGACGAGGGAAATGTGGTTTGTTCAATGAGATCTACGCCGCGGGGTTATTTCTGCATCTATGGGTAATGCTAAAGGCCTTGGTATTCCCTACTGTATAGTGTTGTGGTGGACACAAGGGTGTGAGCGCCTTCCCCACAAATGCATGACGTGGGAAATACCGAAGTCAGTCAATTATAGTTTGTTATTACTGTTGTTTATAGTTAAGTTAAGTTGGGTCATACACTTCAGAATTTTATCCATATGTACATCACACTGGGTTATCCCCAAACTGTCGTGGGTTTTTTTTCCCTTCCCCTCAAGGAGCATAGCACCCCTATGTACAGAAATTATCTTCACCCGTACCTGGACGGTGATCGGGCGGGACTCTGGGGGCCTGACAGCATCTAGTGTCCGACCAGCCTCTACTGAGTTTATTGATCAGCGAATTAGACGCCAGACACCTGCTATAACATAAAAGTAATTTCATGGAATGTTAAAGGCCTACGCTCCCCACAAAAACGTAACCAAGTTCTGCGTCAGCTCCGCAGACTGCGCGCAGACGTTGCTCTGTTGCAAGAGACACACTTGAGAGAGGAGGACTTCCATAGAATGCGCAAAACTTGGGTGGGGGAGGTTTTTGGGGCGCCATCGGACGGCAGAAGGGCAGGGGTGATAATCTTAATACATAAAAGTCTCCAGTACACTGTCTTGAGCATAAAGAAGGATTCGTTGGGGCGGATGCTGACAGTGACTTTAGACATGGGGTCCTCCACACTGCGCTTACAAATGTCTATCTTCAAAACTCACCCTCCAAGTCAGATTTCAGAACGCTGACACACTGGCTGTCGCAGTGTACAACGCCATTACATCTCGTGGGGGGGGATTTTAACTCCACGATGTCACTATTGGAGGACAGGAGATGGATCTCAGGGAATGCGCCTAAAACAAGGGGGCCTGAGTTTGCGAGGCAGTCATCTCTGGCCACTATGGCCGAGGCTCTTAACTTGCATGACATCTGGCGGTTGGCCCATCCGATGGACACCGACTTTACGCACTTTTCTCCAATACATGACTGCCTGGCACGCTTGGACTATTATTTCTGTACTTCGGAGCTCTTGCCTAAGGTGAGAGACTCGGAGATACATGATGTGGTAATCTCGGATCACGCCCCTATTGCCTTGTCGATTGAAATTGCACCGCGTAGACCAAATGTATACCTGTGGCGGTTTCCGGCATTCCTACATGCTAACGAGGACTTTCGCCACTTCCTGGTGACATCGTGGAGGGATTATGTCTCCCTTAACCAGCAACATGTAGTCACTCCAGTCTTCTTCTGGGAAGCAGCTAAAGCGTATATGAGGGGGAGAATAATTTCCTATACAGCGGCATGGCGACACGTCTGGTGAAGGGGAGATTTCGTCCTAGCCATATTTTGTCCCTTAAACACCCCTCCGGGCATATAGAACAGGACCCATTGCGCATTAATCGGATCTTAGAAGATTTCTATAGAACTCTGTATTCCGAGGATGAGCATGATGGGATGGCAGCGGAACGATTCCTCGAATCTCTGGGCCTCCCAACCCTGTCACCGGATCAGCTCTCCTCGCTGAATGCGGATATTTCACGGGATGAGATAGTGTCAGTGATCAAACAAATGGGCAGGGGCAAGGCCCCAGGCCCTGATGGCTATTCGGCCGAATTGTATAATATACTGCACTTGGAGGTGACGGATTCCCTCCACTCTTTATTTAACTCAGTATGGGAGGGAGGTCCATATCCGGCAGCTGGAAAAGAAGCGTATATTAAACTCATTCCTAAGGAAGGAAAGGACCCCACAGACCCAGGCTCATATAGGCCTATTTCCCTACTAAATGTAGATGCTAAAATCCTGTCAAAAATTGTGGCCACACGCTTGGCAGATATACTGCCCTCCCTGGTGCAGCCGGCGCAGGTTGGTTTTGTCAAAGGACGCTCAGGGGTGACCAACATACGCAAGGTCTTGATGGCATTAGAGTTAGCAAGGACCTTCCCATTAGAGGATTCGGCCATAATCACCCTGGACGCCGAAAAAGCGTTCGATAGCATCGACCTGCGCTGGCTTTTCCTGGTATTGATGAAGTTTGGATTCCAGGGGCGAATAGTGTCCTTCCTCAGACAGATGTACACATCACCGATAGCGAGGGTTCTGGCACAGGCGGTACTGTCCGGACCCCTCAATTTGACGAAGGGCACACGTCAGGGTTGCCCTCTGTCACCACTGCTCTTCGACCTATCCATTGAACCTCTGGCAGCACATATCCTGAGTTCCTCGGACCTACATGGCATTAAGGTTGGGAAATCCGAACTGCGTATAGCTCTGTTCGCGGATGATATACTACTTTTCACATCTCAACCCAGTGTGGATGTGGAGGCTGTTCGGACACTGTTTGCAATCATTAAGCCCTTCCGCTACACTAGATGGTACTTGACTAATGACTTGTCGGATGCCTTGGGGGTCCTGCAGCTAGGGCAAGACTGACGGCCTCTCTGAGAGGCAGGTCTTGGCGTAATTTGAATACTGCTTGATTACACGGTCTGAATACTTGTTTATAGTGGGAGTACTGTTAGTATTGTTCAGAATGCTCCATCTACTATGCATATGTTCCTTGATGGATTGTTATGGATGCAATTAACCACTGCGTGGTATACTTACTACTTTGACGTGATGACGTTTGTTTTAAAAATGTAAAGATTGCTAAAAGTTAATAAAACATTTTTGAAAAAAAAAAAATAGAGTCTTATTTCCTGCGCATTGAAAATCTTCAACTTATTCTTTTTTCAGTAAAAATAATATGATGACAGCTTTGTTCGCATTCGCTGCAATTAATCGTCTGTTAAACTTAGCGGCATGACCGTTACATAATTGCAGGCTAACAGGAAACAATTCTGAACCTGGCGGCGTATGTAAAGCGGGAGCGCGTTTGCAGAATTTATAGCGGACAATGGCCATAAACATGAAGGAAGCAAGTCATAAAGTTTAAATTCATGATTAAAAATTGAATAACTATGTCCTAGTGCCGGCGTATAATTCCGTCCGTTGCGTTCCCCGGTTGTTTTTCAGCGTCGGCAGAACAGGCAGCCTGAATATTTATTATAATTAATAGTAATGTTTTTCTCTTTTTCTCCAGACAGGAAGTCGACGGATACTAAAGCCAACCTGTCGCGTAAAAATGAAATATCCCCCATTAATTCCACATCCAGAGTAAACGCTTGATAGCTGCGCATAGTTCCTATTTTAGGTGTCTTTCATGAGAATTGTCAACTGTCAGTGTCGGCATTACACGTCATGTGACTGCTCAGAGGTAATCAGGAGCCTGGGGAGGAAGATGGGGTATTCCTGCACAAGGAATGTTCTTGGAATCCGATGGATCCTGTTCAGTACCAGTAATAATGTCATGGATATGATTTAGGGGGTTATTCACGGAGGAGCCGAAGGATCCAGCCGTAGCTTCGGCTGATCCTTTGGCTCTCTCTTCGGCCGCCGGAGCCCTTCGGTTCAGTCGAACCGAAGGGCTGCTGTACGGGTTATTCACTATAGCCCTTACAGCTGCCGAAGGCGGCCGAGCGGCTCACCCGAGCCGAAGGCATATGCTTCGGCTCGACTGAGCCAAAGTGACAGCCGAAGCGGGGCAAATGCCCGGCCTTTTGCCCCGCAAATGACAGCTGGGCGAAGCCAGCCATGATCTCACAGCTGGCAGTTGTAATGACAGATCAGCGTCCCCAAATGACCTTGGGACGCTGAACTGCCATTAAACAAAAACAACTGGGCGGAGCTGGACGTGACATCAGGGCCAGCTCCGCCCAGTTGTTATTCATTGGTCGGGACCTGCTATAAGACACTAGCAGGTACCGGCCCAAAAAAAATTCAATTTATTTACATTTTAAAATTATTCTTTCAACTTTTTCATTGATTTTTTTATTCTGCTCGGTACCACGGAGGTACCGAACAGAACAGCCAAGCCGCATGCCACTCAGCGGCATTCGACTATTCACTCACTGCCGTTCGGGGCGAACAGCAGCGAGTGAGCTGCCAGAGCTTCGGCTCAGCCGATCCAGATTTTTGAGTCAAAGTCAAAGTCCTTTGGCCGCATGTTTGGCTGACCGAAGTGCAGCCGAATGCAGTCCCTGTACAGCCGAGCTGGAGAGTGAGAGGAAGAAGCAGTACAAGGAGCCACTAAATGTGGTAAAACTACAAAGCCCATTATGTATCTGCCTCTGGGACTCATGCCTGTGGCTGTCAGAGTCTTGCAATGCCTCTTGGAATTTGTAGTTGCACTACAGCTGGAGGGTCGGAGTTTACCTACCCCGGGGCTGGATAATGCTGGATGTCCTCCAGCCAGAAAATGAGGCGTGCTCTATCTAACTTGCTGCAGCTTCTAATGAACATTGTGAGAAGCTCACAGCATGCAGTAAAATCGGAGTAAGCAATATCAGTCCAGTTGAGGAGCCGGTACAACTGTGCAAGCCTACAGGGAAGGCCGGAGTTCACCTTTAAGAGGGGTAGATCTGCCTGTGTATACTTATCTACCTTAGGACTGGCTGCACAGACAAACACAATATGTTGCCATTACAGGTGCTTGATTTTTAATTTCAATGTATTTTTTTTTCAACAAGGTTGTCCCGTGTCGGGTCCTCTTTATAAAGTTACACAAAGCAATAATAAAAAAGGAATAAATGGTAAGTAGATTAGCGGCCCTCCAACGCGCGGCGGCACCAGTCGATTGTTAGCCTGACCTTTTCCCGTCAACTCCACGGATCTATTTTTAATAAATGGACGCTATTTCAGCAAAGCAGAAATAATAGCTTTTTTAGCCTTGTTTTTGTATGATTTAATATAGACGCGGCTTTCATATTTTTAAATTACAATCTTCTGATGTTTAGCGCAAAAAAAAAATGGTGACTATTTTCTTTTTTTTCTTTCCATCAGTAACAATAACATCGCTCTATTTCTTTCTCTTTTCGCAAGATTATTGATTTACCTTTAGGGGGGAAAATTGCAACATTTTCCGTCCTGCAGAAGAAAATATCAGCTTTTTTTTTTTTTTTTTTTTCCTCACTGGTTTCTGTACGTGTGATTATTTGTATTTTTTTTTTTTCGGACTCCAGACAAGTGAAGTATGAAAGGGCAATTAGAAAAGCCAAAGTTTGGGACCGAGATAGATACGGTGCGGAGAAAATGATTGTATTTATTGTCTGTGAGGTGGAGGACGCAGTTTGCAGAGAACCCTTTTGCGATGAAATATTTTCCCCGGTTGGACATTCCCCCGTTGTCGCTCTAGACTTCTGACGGCGTGCCATCTCGCCGTGGTGCCATCTGTTCGGCTTGTTGACATCAAGATCGCACCGGGCACCTGGGGTTTATAAATTAAATCTGAACTCCAGGCAGAGAGTAAAGACGCAAATGATTGCAGCTCTGTAATTATTAATACATCATTACATTTTGTTTTTTGTTAAATACAAGCAAAGTATCTGAATATGGCCTGATATTAGCCTCTCGGAGATCCTAGACAGCAGGGCTGGAATGTGAAAGGAAGAAGCAGCACAAGGAGCCAATCGTGAAGTATGTTGATTGGAGGAGAGAGAGCAATATGACATAATCAGAGATGAGATCATCACTCATCTGGTACATTATTTACTAGGGATGCACCGTTACCGATACTAGTATCGGTATCGGTGCTGATACCGAGTATTTGGGTGAGTACTCATACTTGCCCAAATGCTCAGATACCTTTCCCAATACTGGAACTTCCGGTCAGAGGTAGATTTCCTCTGACCGGCAGTGCCGCGAGGGAACATGGAGCTGGGAAGCTGGCTCCATGCTGTTTGGCTGGCTCTATGCTTATTGGCTGGGAAGCCGGCTTCCCAGCCAATCAGTGTCAAGCCGAGCAAACAGATCTTATAATATGATGACACGACCCCCACCCTGCAGACAAATCATTCCCCTCACATAGAGCTCATTCAGAAATCCTGTGCATGCGCAGTAGCAGGCTGAGGGCCGATCACGTGGGCGCTGTACATACAGGGAACGTCGGCAGATCCGGGAGAGCTTGGAGAGCTGTGTCTGCCCAGCTGGCAGAGGGACTGGTATGGTAATGAATGTTGCTAAGGATCTATGTGAGGGGAATGAGGTGTCTGCAGGGTGGGGGTTGTGTCACCATATTGTCAGAGCTGTTTGGCCGGCCTCGATGCCAATGCCGATTGGCTGGGAAGCCGGCTTTCTGGCCAATCAGCATCGAGCCGGCCAAACAGAATGGAGTCTTCTTCCCAGGCAATCGAGAAGCCGGGCGGTGGGTAATGACACGCCGCCTGGCTTCCTGATTGCCCGGGAAGCCGGCTCTATGCTACCGGAGGTATCGATACTTGGTATTGGCGAGTACCGAAATATAAATATCGGTACTCGTACTCGATACCGAAAAACCGGCATCGGTGAATTCCTAATATTTACCTTCAATCCAGAGATGCTTTTTTCTGCCACTATATGTCCTCGGTTTGATGGTCAGCGTTATTCAACCTATTCCCTCTGAGTCCAGGGTGTCCCAGATATGCCCCCAGTTTGTGACGGGACAGTGAAAGAAGAAGCAGCACATTGATCACCTCATGTCTGTCACTATGCTTTCTCCCTGATTGCCTCCTGGTGCTGTTTCTTTCTCTCACACTCCAGCTCTACTGTATATAGACTGCAAAAGGCTTATGCAAGGTCAAATTCAGGTACTTACACTGCTTGCTATGTCAGGCAGTAAACTTGCCTTGTACTGTATCTGTGAAGGGGCAGTGTTGTCACCCTAGGGCAGGAAGTGTGATAGGTAGGGTTGCCACCTTTTCTTCAAGCGAGAACCCGAACATTCAAGCGATGTCCAGAAGTTTTTTGGGGAGAATGAGTGGTGGCTTTATTCATATGTAAATATCACAGGTGAGACTATTTTCAGTGGGGGGCCAGTAGCCCCATCTTAATTGTGGTTGCCCCTGTATGCCTGATATCTTGTGTCCGGGTTTCTGCTGCCATGAAACTCGGACACAGCATTCAAAACCCGGACTGTCCGGGTGAATCCTGGACAGGTGGCAACCCTAGTGATAGGACTACAGATATTCGATGCAAAATCACCAGCACTCTTGAATGTATTACCTCGTTCAGTTTATTAAGCTTATGTCACATGCGTTATACAAGCCAATGTTTCAGGTCCATGCTGGGTCCCTTCTTCAGGGCGAAGGTCGAAAATTGACGACGTTGTATGGCGTGCAGGTGATCCACAATATCCACATATGACAGGACTACAGAATACCTCCCCTTTTCCCCATTCTGCATACTTCTAGTTAGCACATGAGAACTGCAGCACACTTGACTGGTTGCTTGTGCTGCTTCTTCATTTCCCATTCTGAGCTCTGCAGTACAGGAAGGCTGATACCAGGTCATATTCAAAAATTACACCACTTGTGTTTTTTAAATATCTGCCTATAGTTTTTCAAAAATATTTTTGACATTATGATATTACAGTGACATTGATATGATAAAGCTCACATGAGATTTTAGTGATTTGGTTTACATCTATTCCTATAACCTAATCACATTTCCAATATATACTGAATAGATTTCCTAATATTATATATAAAAAAAAAATATATATATAATTATTTATATATATACATATACATATTAGTATTTGTTTATCTACATTGTATTCAGTCCTTTCTGCCCTGCTGTCATATCCTCTGACAGTCCATTCTTCCACTCTGCAATGCCTACAAGACAAGTGCGGGGAATGGATGTAGAATTGTGTTTTTCTGCAGACACTCTAAATGCTAATCTCTGGTGATCAATATCTTCAGTGACCCTGAACGATACACACAGAGACTTTTCTGTTTCCTTTGAGACCACTTCCCGGGCTTACATGTGACGTGTGGCCTGGCTAACGCACTTCGAGCTAGGGTTTTCCCAAGGCGGACACACTCCATACACTCTCTCCGTGAGAATAACTCCGAGATTACAACATGAAAACGGCTCCCTCATGACCCATTACGTCCAGGTTCCATGTCTACGTCAAGAGTGAACAGATTACCCGGCACATCAATGAACTTGGGATTTTCGATACATCTCTCTTGTAGAAAAGAACATTTTGTTCTATGAGTGGATTTGTTAAATGATTTGTTGTGGTCGTTGCAGAATAATAGGTTCTGTTTCTTCAAGGAAACCTGTCACAGGAGAAATGTGTAGACTGGCATGGCTGACCTTTTCTTCTGAATATGCTAGTTGCCTGACTGTCATGTCTTTGCTTTGTACAGAGATAAGGGATTCTTAAAGCCCAACTTTAGGATCGAGTCCCCCAACCCCACCCATATTTGAGCCCCCCTCTCACCTTGAAGTCATTATTTTAAAAAAAAAGGTCCTGGGTTCACTCTGGTGACACTACAAGTCCTCTTTGCCCTCTTTTTCCTCTGGCAGCACATGTTTAATACATGCTAAAGAAAATGGCACCACATAATGATATGGCCCCTGTCTTCATTAGGGAGGGAGGAGCTTTGACGCTTTGAGCTCACAGGAAGTAAGTAAATGATGATGGGCGTCATTCACACTGGAAGAAGAGCAGCGCCACATCGCTGGAGTGGTGAGTCTGTAAGAGACAGCAACAGAGAATAGATGAGTATTGCAGGTTGCTTGACTGTCATGTCTTTGATTTGTACAGAGAAAAGGTATTCTTAAAGCCCAACTTTGGGATCAGGTCCCCAACCTGTGTTTGCACCCTCCCTCAACCACCCTTGCAGCCAGTCATTAAAAAGAAAAAAGACTCCAACTTTTTACTTTTTTTTCAGTAACATTGGGTTCAATTCGGTGAGATCACAGGTCCTCTTTGCCCTCTTTTTCCTCTGGCAGTGGGTGGCTACTAAATGCTAAAAAGAACAGCACCACATAACAACAAAGCTGCCCTCTTCCAGGAAGAGGGGAGGAGCCTTGACACCCTGAGCTCACAGGAAGTAGTTAAATGATGATGGGCATCATCCAATCTGGAAGGGCTGAGGTGCCGCTGGAGTGGTGAGTCCGTAAAGGACCGCATTGGAGATGGGGTGGGTATTGTGGCTGGAATTGCTTTTTTTTGTCTCAAAGAGCTAAATTGGGCTTTAATTTTTTCCCAACCTGTTTCATGATTGTTGTGGGTATATGACATCAAATACTGAAGCCAGAAAGGTCAATGATGGCTCAACATTATTTCTTGCACAAAAAGAGTACTTTTAAACATTTTTACTTTATTTAATGGGACCAGGGCCGGGACTTTTTAAAAGGCATCTTTCTAGAAAGTGCTGCCATTGCTGACTTTTTTTTAGGCTAGGTTCACATCTAGGTGATTTATCGCGCAAAACACAGATTCCCTTAGAAGTCAATGGGGCCTGTTCACACCTTTGCGTTGCGTCCCACTGCCGAAATCGCCTGTCGCGCAAGAAGATGCAGGAGCTATTTTCGGCCGGTTGTCTCGTAGTTTGGGTCTCATAGACATCTCTATGCATTGAAGTTTTCAGTGATTTGATTTCTGGCAGGATCAACAGGTATTTTCTTGTTCTTGCAGTGATACAAAAGATGGGAAAATGTGCAGATATGTTTTTTTTTTTTATTTTGCCCATTAATACACTTCAACAGGTCCTCTTTATGCAGTAAAAATATATTCTTGCTTTTACATCAGACCACGTTCTTCTCTTATTTGCTTTACCGTAAATTATAATGCCGGGTATGCAGCAACTTTCAACCATCCTTTAGAGGATCACTACTTGCGAGATGAACTTGTGCCATAAAACAGCTTCACTATCATAATTCTCATCCCCAGAACGGCTGAACGCACAGTTCAAGGTTACCTTGCGGGTCGACCTTAACGACAGGAGGCCCGCATGTCACTCACTTCTTGGCGGCAGCTAATCCCACAGCCCGTCATTTTGTCATCTTACCTTTTTCTGTAATTGTCACCGTTCCGCGCCTTGCTTTATCCATGGGTGACTCAAACGCTCTATTATGCCGGCGTGCGACGGCGAGGCCAAAGCAGGAGGATTAGAGGAGATGGGTGGTTATTATCCTCCTAATATTTATAATCAAACCCACTGGTGGAAATATCCAGCTGGGATAAAAAGGGGCTAGGATAAAAAGATGGACCCTGGAAGAAAAGGAGGCGTGATCAGGTGACGGCGGGAATTATACAGTCATTTAAAAGTGACTCTCTGATCTGGAGGGATAGGTTGTATTTTTCAAAATAAAACTCCCCCTTTCCTAAACAACCTTATATGAAGTCTTGAAGTACAATGGAAGACAAAAGTCCCTGCTTAGTTTTGGATAGAGTAAGGGATGGTTATAACTAGGGATGCGCCGATAGCGGTTTTTCGATATCGAATACGAGTACCGATATTTAGCTCGGCTGTTTGGTCGGCTCGTTATAACTAGTTATAACCCCTGGCAGATTTTTTTTTTTTGCAACTTCTGTCCTATTGGGGACATTTCACTTCCTGTCTGATAGCCAATACAGGAAGTGAGAGGAAATCTCTCCAAAGAGAGAGGCATTCCCGCTGGTCAGCAGGGTCCCTATTCAAAGATTTACCATCTATTCCTGTTCTGGTGACAACCCAAAATCTGAAAAACCTTGGATGCTGGGATACAGGCAAAGGTTTGACGGGTGGGTGAACTCGCCAACACTCACTCACTGTACTATATCAATACTGCGTCCTGTAGTGACACAGCTGAAGCTGGAAGTTGATTGACTACTGTGCACAGCTGCTTTAGATTCTGACTTTAGGTTCCAGTTCAGTAAATTTCCCCCCAATATACTTTGCCTTTAAAAGCAGATGGACTCTTTAAAAAAAACAAAAAATAGAAGACCCTGCCACCAGACCATTCATGCCAAAAAAATATTCCCATTAGAATATATCTGCATTTATGATATTTTATACATGTTTTTTTTACTGTAAAAGCCTCCCTTTTGTAGGCATCCAAATGCCTTGAGACTGCTGCTGGGTGCCGCCATCCTGGATGTGATGTCAGCAGACTCAGAGATGTCATTCAGATAATACTATATGGCAGCCTTTCTCAATCAGGGTGACGTGGCACCCTGGGGTGCCTTCTGGCTTTGCCAGGGATGATACATTTTTTGCTAAAGGGGGGGCTCTGATGTAAAGGGGGCTCCAGATGTGTAGGGGGCCTCTGATGCAAAGTGGGAAGGG
>NW_017306553.1:392619-401153 GCF_000935625.1 Nanorana parkeri
GGGCCTCTGATGCAAGGGGATCTCTAGCTGTGAAGGGGGGCCTCTGATGCAAGGGGAGCTCTAGGTGTTAAGGGGGGCCTCTGATGCAAAGAGGGCTCCAGATGTGAAGGGAAGAGTCTGATGTGAAGGGGGGTTCTGATGTATATGGGGCTCCAGATTTGAAGAGGGGCTTCTAATGTGAAAAGCGGGGGACTCTGATGTAAAGGTGTATACTTCATGGCGTGGGTACCTCTCTAAAATCTATACCAGACCCCTGTCTAGGATAAGGGTTTGATATTGATTTCAGGGGGAACGGTACCATGCATTTTTACATTTCATACTGGGATGCCTCAATATTTTACATGGCTGAAAAAAGGTGGAAAAATACTGCTCTATGCCATCCCCTTCACTCTACCCCTGGCTGCTACATAAAAGCTTATGTAGGCAGATGATGAGAGGAGTAGAGGAGCTGGGCCAGTACAGACAGAAATTAGCCACTCCCAGAAGAGGAGGGGGCTATTGCATGCAAGGAGGGAGGGGGCTGCATTAGAAAATTGACAATCAAATGTTCTAGAAAGCTCAAAGCCACATTGCAAGTCAATAAAAAACAACTGATGGACAGGAAAACACTGCAAATAAGCATTTAAATTACACAATCTTTCTGTGCTTTCAGCATTTTCTTTTTAAGTTGGTGACAGGGTCTCTTTAACGTCCAAATCGGATTTGTTACCCCTTGGCTACGAGCCAGATTCACCCGCTTCCTACATAGATATTCCCAGGCACGTCTGCCGTATGGCCGGTCGGCTCAATATATTAATCCTTTGTAAACACCTCGAACTGCAACAAAATGAAATCTATTGAATGGTGAATTATGTCCCCATTACAGGATCATTTCATACGTTACACGAGAAGACAGGAGAGCCGTAGAGCCAGACGCCTCGTGCCGGCCAGGACCGCTCTTTTTACAAGAGCGACAACAACGGCGCGCACATGCACAAAAAATCCAGCGAAGAGGAATTTTATCCCGAGGGCTTCCATTAATTGACTGGCTGCAATCCTCGCTGCAGAAGGTCACTCTTATATAAAACAGCAGGATTTATAGGTGGGGGGATAATCAATAGCAGCAACAATTCATAAATCCTGTAATAATTAAACTAGCATGTCTTATGAAAGATAGGCCATGCCGGGCAACGCGGCGCCCATAAAGATGCCAAACCCGGTACCTACGGAAGATGAACCTGTACTGTGCCGTTAGTGCCACACCATATAAAACCTCTGAAGATATCTCAGTCATATTTAAAAAAAATAATAATTTCTGTAACTTCTCCGTTATTTTCTTTAACATGGAAAGCTCTACTTTATCTCAAAGGCTTTTTCTGCATTTTCATTATATATGTATATATGAATGTGATCCGCTTTTTAATTAACCCCTTGGTGTCAACTTCTGCTGGCCCTTTAAAGGAATAAGAAGAGGCAGAGGTGGCTTCCTGATCATGTAATTGCCGTGATTGGCTGTCACAGTAGTCACATGATCAGGTTACCTGGGTCACGGGATCCCAGTGACAGTTCGGTCACTGTGCTGGGAATGCGATAGTGAGCCCACTCTAAGGTCCGAACAGCGGCCGGCTGATGCGTATATGCATACAGCCGGCATTAAGGTCCACCCTATCTGGGTTATGCATATATGCTTTATGCCAGCAGGAAGTAGATTGGATTGCTTTTTGTTTGCCTATATATGGTGAATCGTAAACAAATGAAATTTTATTTTTTCAATACTGTTTTCACCTTGTTTTGCTTTCTCTGTGCTGCTAATCTCCTCCATCTTTCAGCCACTTCCTGTCTACATGCACTCTCTCCAGCATTGGCTGCACTTTATAGCTCTGGACCGGGTTCTTGTTAGTGACAACAGTGAACGGTGAGCAATGTGTGTTGGGTTAGCCACTGGTGGTGTCTGAGGCTTGCGTGTCAGGGTGACAAGACAGAAGCACAACTGGAAGGGAACACCCAGATGACGCCTTCCCCCCTCATAATAGAGTAAGGGGTAGATATTTATCCTACTCATTCACCAAATACAGTAAAAATTTAAATAAACACACCACACCGTTAAAAAAAGCCCTTTATTTGATAAAGGGGTGGAGCAAGTCAAGATGTCACGGGACTTGTTCCACCCTTTTGTTGACATTCAGGAGCAGAGTTGTTATTATGACAGTTCTTCTCCCACATGTCAACAAATGGGGCGGAACAAGTCATGTGATCTAACACCTCACTCCTCCTCTTTGTTGACATTTGGGTCAGAGCTGTCATTTTGCGACTGGCTTTGTACACGGGCTGGAACAGAATGGGACCTTCCCCAAACCGTTGCCACAAGGTTGGAAGTGCACTCCTGTCTACAATGTATTTTTATGGTGTACCCTTAACTTTTTACCAAATTACCTTTTTATGTGACTTTGTTAAAATAATGCAAGACTGGACCCAGACAGACAGGGCCCTCGTCTGTTTTTTTCCTCTTCTTTTTTTTTTCTTTTGCATATGCAAATGTCATTGTTTATAAACATCTGCGGGCATGCACTCTATGTTGGAGTGTATGTACTAACTGTATTTCTATATTTGGAAAAAAATAATGCAGATTTGATATAAATAAATAAAGACAAAAAAAAACCTCTAGCCATATAGTAGCTGTGATGGTCAGGTGTCCACAAATCTTTAGCCTTATAGTAGGTGTGATCGTCAGGTGTCCACAAAACTTTAGCCATATAGTGAGTGTGATGGTCAGGTACCCACAAACCTTTGGCCATATAGTAGTTTTGATGGTCAGGTATCCACACACCTTTAGCCATATAGTAGGTGTGATGTTCAGCTGTCCATAAACCTTTGGCCATATAATAGGTGTGATGGTCAGCTATCCACAAACCTTTAGCCATATAGTAGGTTTGATGGTCAGGTATCCACACACCTTTAGCCATATAGTGGGTGTGATGGTAAGATGTCCACAAACCTTTAGCCATATAGTAGGTTTGATGGTCAGGTATCCACACACCTTTAGCCATATAGTGGGTTTGATGGTCAGGTATCCACACACCTTTAGCCATATAGTAGGTTTGATGGTCAGGTATCCACACACCTTTAGCCATATAGTAGGTTTGATGGTCAGGTATCCACACACCTTTAGCCATATAGTAGGTTTGATGGTCAGGTATCCACACACCTTTAGGCATATAGTAGGTTTGATGGTCAGGTATCCACACACCTTTAGTCATATAGGAGGTTTGATGGTCAGGTGTCCACAACTGTTTAGGCTTATAGTGTAGAACACTATAACAGGTAAGTGAAAAGGTGAGGCTTTACTCTGGCCATACATCTGTGAATTTAATAGAGCGGTCAAACTTTGATTTCTATTTTTGTCAAAAATGTAAAGTGCTTATTTATTTAAAGGAGAATTATGAGGCGAGTGATTTTCACTCAGCCTCATAATCTGAGCCGACCTGTGACAATGAAACTGTCACAGGTCGGCTCAATTGATCGGGAAGTGAGCGAACATATACAGTCGCTCGCTCACTTCTCGATCTATCCCTGCAGAGAGTCGTGACTGTCACTCACGGCTCCCTGCAGGAACCCCCCCCTCCCCTGTCCGATCCTCCAGCATGTCTTTGGAGCGTAGGAAGAACTCCTTGCAAGGAGAGGGAGACCATGCAAACTCCATGCAGATAGTGTCCTGGGACCCGCAATGCTACAAGGAGGAAGTGCTAACCACCAAGTCACTGTTCTACACGTATAACATGGTGGTTTCGAAGGACCGTGAGGAACTAGGATTGATATTGCCCTGTATGAACATTGCAGAAAAATAAGAAGCTCCTCTTTCAATTAAAATGTTCCATAAACAGTATTGGCGCTATCAATTCCCAGTTTCAATCGCATTCAAGTGAATTCTTGTGGTCGATCGAACTCATGGGCAGCAGTATGCTTCCTTTCTGGTCATTACTTGTGATCGTATTTGTGAATCCCAGTGGCTCAAAAGTAGTTAATATTGGCTGCAAATATCCACAGATATGGCCAGCTTGAGGGACTCAGGTGCCTGTGATGGCTTTCTGCTACTCTAATAATAAACAGCAATTTTTTCTAACTTTTGTATTTTAACCTTATTTTCCATGATTCTCTCAGGCAACTGAGAAGTCACTTATATGATAATGCTCTGCAAAAACACAAAATCCCAGTGGTTGTCTATGAACTGCTGGACTGTTTATTTAATCTTGGCCTTTAACAGGATGAATTCCCACTGGGCAGCAATAAAATGAGAAGCAAGAGAAGCGTCATTGTATTGACATGTTTAGAATATCCTGACATTGAGTGTCAGCACTAAGGGAGGAGGGAGAAGAGGGACAGCAGCAGAGGGAGAGAGAGATACGGAGAAGGAAAAATGAGAGAGAGAGAGAGAGAGAGAGAAGGTGAGAGAGGCAGGGAAAGAGAGAGAGAGAGAGAGGGAGATGGCCAAAGATGAATAGAGAAAGGAAAGGAAGAGAGATAGAGAAAAGAAGAGAGAGAGACAGGAAGAGAAGAGAGAGCGGCAGAGATGGAGATACAGATAATGAGAGAGAGGATGAGAGAGAGAGAGAATGTGAGAGAGGCAGTGGAAGAGAGGGAGAGAGAGAGAGGGAGATGGCCAAAGATGAATAGAGAAAGCAAAGGAAGAGAGAGAGAGAAAAGAAGAGAGAGAGAGAGGAAGAGAAGAGAGAGCGGCAGAGATGGAGATACAGATAAAGAGAGAGAGGATGAGAGAGAGAGAGAAAAGAAGAGAGAGAGAGAAAAGAAGAGAGAGAGAGAAAAGAAGAGAGAGAGAGAAAAGAAGAGAGAGAGAGAAAAGAAGAGAGAGAGAGAAAAGAAGAGAGAGAGAGAAAAGAAGAGAGAGAGAGAAAAGAAGAGAGAGAGAGAAAAGAAGAGAGAGAGAGAAAAGAAGAGAGAGAGAGAAAAGAAGAGAGAGAGAGAAAAGAAGAGAGAGAGAGAAAAGAAGAGAGAGAGAGAAAAGAAGAGAGAGAGAGAAAAGAAGAGAGAGAGAGAAAAGAAGAGAGAGAGAGAAAAGAAGAGAGAGAGAGAAAAGAAGAGAGAGAGAGAAAAGAAGAGAGAGAGAGAAAAGAAGAGAGAGAGAGAAAAGAAGAGAGAGAGAGAAAAGAAGAGAGAGAGAGAAAAGAAGAGAGAGAGAGAAAAGAAGAGAGAGAGAGAAAAGAAGAGAGAGAGAGAAAAGAAGAGAGAGAGAGAAAAGAAGAGAGAGAGAGAAAAGAAGAGAGAGAGAGAAAAGAAGAGAGAGAGAGAAAAGAAGAGAGAGAGAGAAAAGAAGAGAGAGAGAGAAAAGAAGAGAGAGAGAGAAAAGAAGAGAGAGAGAGAAAAGAAGAGAGAGAGAGAAAAGAAGAGAGAGAGAGAAAAGAAGAGAGAGAGAGAAAAGAAGAGAGAGAGAGAAAAGAAGAGAGAGAGAGAAAAGAAGAGAGAGAGAGAAAAGAAGAGAGAGAGAGAAAAGAAGAGAGAGAGAGAAAAGAAGAGAGAGAGAGAAAAGAAGAGAGAGAGAGAAAAGAAGAGAGAGAGAGAAAAGAAGAGAGAGAGAGAAAAGAAGAGAGAGAGAGAAAAGAAGAGAGAGAGAGAAAAGAAGAGAGAGAGAGAAAAGAAGAGAGAGAGAGAAAAGAAGAGAGAGAGAGAAAAGAAGAGAGAGAGAGAAAAGAAGAGAGAGAGAGAAAAGAAGAGAGAGAGAGAAAAGAAGAGAGAGAGAGAAAAGAAGAGAGAGAGAGAAAAGAAGAGAGAGAGAGAAAAGAAGAGAGAGAGAGAAAAGAAGAGAGAGAGAGAAAAGAAGAGAGAGAGAGAAAAGAAGAGAGAGAGAGAAAAGAAGAGAGAGAGAGAAAAGAAGAGAGAGAGAGAAAAGAAGAGAGAGAGAGAAAAGAAGAGAGAGAGAGAAAAGAAGAGAGAGAGAGAAAAGAAGAGAGAGAGAGAAAAGAAGAGAGAGAGAGAAAAGAAGAGAGAGAGAGAAAAGAAGAGAGAGAGAGAAAAGAAGAGAGAGAGAGAGGGAGATGGCCAAAGATGAATAGAGAAAGGAAAGGAAGAGAGATAGAGAAAAGATGAGGGAGAGAGGAAGAGAAGAGAGAGCGGCAGAGATGGAGATACAGATAAAGAGAGAGAGGACGAGAAAGAAAGAAAGAGAGAATATGAGAGAGGCTCACTTCACTTCAGCTCAGTCATTCACTCGGCTGCCATTGGCAGCAAACTGAATAACCCCCTATATGTGTATATAATGTATGTGTGTGTATGTGTTGGACTATATGTGTATATACAGTATGTATGTGTTTGACTATATATATATATATATGTGTGATGGACTATATGTGTGTCTATGTGTGTGTTGGACTATATGTGTATATATGTGTATATGTTGGACTTTATGTGTGTGTCCTGGACTTTGTTATGCTGCTGGAAGTTTTTAAGAGAGGGTTTCCCCCTTTGCCTCAATAGCCACGTCACCGGAGTTGCTGGTGGGAAAGTTTTCCTCTTCATTCCGAGCATTTATTTCTCATCATTCTTTGTAATTATTCTGGAGATATAATTCCTTTTCTCCTTCGGCCAGATGAAATATTTGTGATTTTTGTGTATAAATAAATGATAATCATAATGTGCCCTCTGAAACAGAACCAATTATTTTGTTCCAGACTAACGTACAATAACAGGACATCGTATTTAACTAGCCCCGTTGTGGATTCAAGCTGGCTTTGTTTTCAAGATGAAAAAAAAAACCTCACATATTTCATTGTTTTGTGTCCATGGTAATGGAAGCATCAAGGTGAATGGAAGGGTCAGACCGACAGACGTGCACCAGACATCCTTTATTAACTTTGTTTAACTTTTCTTTTAGTTTAGAATAACGTCGGGGATTGTTAGACTTTTATTCCCTCATTTCATTGTGACTCCAGGATGAGTTTAATCTGCTTATATTTGCCTCCTCATTAACATGCTAAAGACAATATTAACCCCTTCATGACTGAAATATATATATATATATATATATGCATATATGTGTGTATATATGTGTGCTAGACTATATGTGTGTTTATGTGTGTGTTGGTCTATATGTGTATATACAGTATGTATGTGTTTGACTATATGTATGTATATATGTGTGATGGACTATATGTGTGTCTATGTGTGTGTTGGACTATATGTGTATATATGTGTATATGTTGGACTTTATGTGTGTGTCCTGGACTTTGTTATGCTGCTGGAAGTTTTTAAGAGAGGGTTTCCCCCTTTGCCTCAATAGCCACGTCACCGGAGTTGCTGGTGGGAAAGTTTTCCTCTTCATTCCGAGCATTTATTTCTCATCATTCTTTGTAATTATTCTGGAGATATAATTCCTTTTCTCCTTCGGCCAGATGAAATATTTGTGATTTTTGTGTATAAATAAATGATAATCATAATGTGCCCTCTGAAACAGAACCAATTATTTTGTTCCAGACTAACGTACAATAACAGGACATCGTATTTAACTAGCCCCGTTGTGGATTCAAGCTGGCTTTGTTTTCAAGATGAAAAAAAAAACCTCACATATTTCATTGTTTTGTGTCCATGGTAATGGAAGCATCAAGGTGAATGGAAGGGTCAGACCGACAGACGTGCACCAGACATCCTTTATTAACTTTGTTTAACTTTTCTTTTAGTTTAGAATAACGTCGGGGATTGTTAGACTTTTATTCCCTCATTTCATTGTGACTCCAGGATGAGTTTAATCTGCTTATATTTGCCTCCTCATTAACATGCTAAAGACAATATTAACCCCTTCATGACTGAGCTTGATTTTAGTTTCCGTTCGTAAATGACTGACACACTTTTGACATTTTTGCTGTCTGATTCTTCCACGTCAGTAATATACTTTCTTACAAAGTGCACCCACACATATTATATATTGTTTTTTAGAGGACAGATAGGGCTACATATTTATATCACATATGTGTGTCTAACGCCTCACTTAGGACAAATAAAATATAAAAAAAGAGGAAAAAACTTTTTTAAAAAACACGTTTTTCCCAGTTTTGATTTGTAGTATTTTTTACAAAACCAGCACAGTTAAAAAAAAAAAAATTCAATAAATACATTCATTTATTTGTCGTTTATTTTATATCTTTTTACACTTTTTTTTTGCTTTACACTTTTCACTATTTTTTTTTTTACACTTTTCACTATTTTTTTTAAACTTTTAAAATGTGTATTTTATTTATTTAATTATATCAAGCAGTCATTGTGAAATAATCTCACTATTACTGCTTGATAAATTAATACATTTTTGGTTATTATTAGGCTGCTTCAAACTTCAGAACAATAATAAGTTAGTGACACTGATCCTGCAGCAGTTCAGGATTCAGCTGTCACTAAAGGTTTTCTGATCGTTCCAACAACTATCAGAAAACTGAAACATTCTTCTTTCAGGAATAGATACATTATGGGGTCTATTCACAAAGCTGCCGAGGGCAGCCGAGTGAATGACCGATCAGAAGTGAAGTCAGCCGAACACTGTTCGGCTATTCACTTCA
>NW_017306553.1:404129-411669 GCF_000935625.1 Nanorana parkeri
CTTCCAGCCAGCGATGCCGGCTTTTTTGCATGCCACTGAATGTTCATAGTGGCAGAGATTGCTGGCAGTTTTTTGGGCAGTTTTTTTCCCCCATCCAGCGGGCTGCGTTCTGTGCCTCTTCTTAATAAACTGTGTGCTGCTATTTTAAAGTTTATCGTAAAAAAAAAAGCAAAGTACTGATAACACAGGAGATCCACCCACAGAGGGATGGTACCACTATAGCCCAATAAAAAAAAAGGCACTATAGCCCAATACAAAGGGAGGGAGCCGCCTATACAGGGAGGTACCAGAGCTGGTCCAGGTAGGAAGGTAGGGGAGAGTACAGATGTGAGGAATTTTTAGGCGCAATCCTGACCCCTGCACTGTGTACGTAGCGTACTTTTGATGGTGGGAGGGCTCTTGACATCTGCTGTATTGGGAGTGGGGTGCTCTGGATGT
This sequence comes from Nanorana parkeri, assembly GCF_000935625.1. Taxonomy (NCBI): domain Eukaryota; kingdom Metazoa; phylum Chordata; class Amphibia; order Anura; family Dicroglossidae; genus Nanorana; species Nanorana parkeri. The sequence goes on from NW_017306553.1 coordinate 404,568, forward strand.
CTGCTTATAATTATTATGAGAATAATTTAATTCCATGCCAGTTGAAAAGGAGGGTTGCAGACTGCTGGTATCGTCCACAGGAGAACTTTATTGAGGACACCATGGTGTTCGGTCTGAGCAGTATCCAATAAAGTTTCTTGTGGATGTTACCAGTGATGTGTGACCCTCTTTTTCAAATACAATACAACCGGCCCTTTGAGGGTAACCATACTGCTGATGCGGCCCCCGATTAATTTGAGTTTGCCACCCCTGCTCTAGATCTATGCGAGCTGTCAGAATGCCGGCTTTTGCTGGCATGTTTGCCCGCTCTGCTTTGACTCTCAGAAACCCGATATTAAGGTATCAGGTGTCTGAAAAAGGTTAACCCTTTCATTAATGGATGCCTCCATACTGAGGCATCCATTAATATCGGGGCATCCATATCGGTATCGGGGCCGATACCAGGCATTTTCAGAAGTACTTGTACTCGTTAAAATGCCCCAATTCTTAAGGCCGATACTGGCCCTTTACATTTTCAAACAGCAGTGGCCGTCCGAGTTCCCGCGCTTGTGGGGATCTCGGCAGCCTGGGGACCTGCAGATAGCTGTCCATGGCAATGCCTGTCTGGTTCTTTATCTCCTCCTTCTCGGCGCAGGCACTGCCATGGACAGCCACGTGGGCGGAACTACCGCCCCAGGGCTAGAAGCTGGGGTTCCCATCGCACACTGACGGGGAGGACTGGGCCGGAAGATGGATGAAAGTCGCAGGGCCCAGCAGCGAAGAGAGTCGGCCAGACTAGACATGGGGGAGGCCGGGTCCCGACATCGCCGGTGAGGTGGAGTGCCCGCTGAGATACTGCAGATGTCCACGTCACCCGGTGAGATCGAGATGCAGCCTGGTGAGAGGAATTCTGCTTTGGGGACATGTATTCGCAGAACACATGTTCCCAAAGCAGAATACATGTCCCCAAAGCAGAATATTATTCTGCCTTAGGGGCGTGTATTCTGCTGTAGGGACATGTGTTCAGCTTTGGGGACACGTATTCAGTTCTGGTGACATCCGTATTTAGCCCTGTTGAGAAACTGCCCTAAAATCATCAGTCTGTATTTTTTTGGGAAAAAATGTCACATGTCCCTTTCAGAAAAAGTATCGGTAATTGGTATCGGCAAGTACATGAGGGACAGTACATAATTAGTATTCTGTAGCACGACCGAATATTCATTGCAGCAACATTGGGTGTCATATATAAATAAAACTAAAGCTGAGGCTCCCAGAACTCGGAATCAGGACCATTTGGATGCATTAAACCCGAAAAACACATCCGATTGGCCAGAAACGTCGCATTTACGATTCAATTTTGGATTCGGACATTCGGATGTGTCCGAATATCCGAACTTCAGAAAATTCCTAAGAATTTTGATTCGGAACGAAACAAATCACACATGTCTAGCCAGGAGATCAGATGAGAACTTCTGTCATGGTACTACAGTGTCAATGTCACCGGTGAATCACAGCGGATATCAAAGAACAGGAGGTATAACTACATAACTGACCCTTTGGAACTATACACACACACACACACGCATTTCTCCTGTAACGGCCAAGCTGTGAGCTTCGGTACGGCTCTAGCAGCTATCTGGAATGGTGAACAGTAAACAAAAATGAAACATAAAAAATAATAATAATGAGGTTTTCGTAAGTATCCTCCGAGGCCGTCGCCTGTCCAGAATTCCAACCCCTGTTGCACTTTGTGCAGCCATGCTTATGTAGCAATTAATGAAATGATTCCTTCTTAATTACAGAAATACTAAAATCCTGGCAGAATCATGACCCTTGATGATTGGGACGGACAGTCTAGTTTTATAACGAGGGATAAAAATTGTTTATTTCACTTTAATGAACTCTTGGCCAGAAAAGAGGAGGCAGAGGCAGGATGGCAGATTTGTAGTGAGGTTTCAGCAAGTATTGACAAATGTAGATGGACATCAAAGTGTAATTTAGATGGTAGACTTATAATGGGGGAGGGGGGTGGGGGGTGAACCGAGAACTGCCTTCAGTCGGAGATGAAAGCATTTATTTTGCAGAATAACGTTTTTTGTCAGTAAAAGTCACTATGCCAGCAGTCTCGTTAACTGCCGTTTTTTAAGCAACCTAGAAAAGAAAAAGTTAGAGATGTTTTATACGTGCTCATATATTGTTTTAATGACTTCTATTATTTTATATCTACAGCTTCCTTGGTGCTGCGTGAGATGAGCTAAAGATGAAAACTAATATTCAGATTTCCCAGCATGCTCTGCTTCTCTCCTAAAGCTGCAATGTGAGGAAGGGCAGTTGCTGGGAAAAGGAACTAAGTTGGTAGGCTGGTAAAGGGTGAATCCAGAAGCCATTTTGTTCTGTATCTCTTTTTATCTGCGGCAATACATCTATTTATAAATAAATAGCAGTGTTGTTCACCCTGCGAATTAGACATGTAAGCTGTGGAAAAATTTGGTTCGGATATTTCGGAATTTGGATTCAAAATCTGAATTTTCATTAGTTTCGGACAAGTTTACGAATATTTGTTGCTAATACCATAGAAAACCATATACACAGTGGCGTAACAATCGCCATAGCGACCCAGACGGCCGTTATGGGGCCCAGGCACGGGGGTGCCCGGCCAGGGCCGCCTGGGTCGCTATGGCATGTAAGGGTGCTGGCTGTCACTGACACAATATACAGATATTAATACTAAAGCTGAAGCTCTTAGCTTTAGCATTATATGTATATACTTTTTATGGCTCCTATGTTGCCGTAACGAAAATTAGTCTTCAGACCCATTCGGATGCATTAAATAGAAAAACACATTCTGATTGTCCAGAAAAGTCACATGTCCGATTCAGTTTTGTTTTTGAATGAAATTCGGACGTGATCTGAAATTCGGAAGCGGAAATTCAGATTTGGACACATTCGAGTGCATTGGGATTCAGAAATTCGGATGTGTCTGAATGTCAGAATTTTGGAAAATATGTCCAAACTTTGATTCGGAACTAAACAAATCGCACATGTCTACTGCAAATATCTGTGAATATTGACACTCCGCGAGGGAGTTCCATCCATGCGTGGATTGCTTACAGCTCCCTTGCATGTCCTGTAGAGGTGCCTGGACCCGAGTGATGTCACATTCTGGCTCCCGGCAACTCTACGGGCGCGCATGGGAGCTGTACAAGCAATGCACATATGGATGGAACTCCATCACAGCACACTGGCCACCAGGTTGAGGATCCACTCCAGTTTTCGTAAGGTAGGAAGACTGGGGGAATCTTAAAAAAAAGAAAAAATATATATGCGTGCACCCAATTATTAAAACTTCACATAGGCTTTAACAGGTTAAGTAATTTTAAGAGACACTTTCAATTATTTATATCCACAGCTTTCATAAAAATATACAAGGCAATTCTACCACGAAAGTCCTTGTTCAGGCACTCCTGTTATAAGGTGACAACGCTCTGTCCATGTCTTGCAATTGTGCTCTTGAATTGTCATCCTCCCACTCGGGAAGATAATGGATTCTACTAGTGGCCGGTTCAACGTGTTTCACAGACACGAATCACTGTTGTCACCTTCAGGAAACCCGCCCTGAGAAATGTCATGCGGCCATTGCTGCAGTGCATGTAGACCATAAGAAATTGGAAAGATGTTGCAGGCGAACAGCAGCACTGAGATGCAACAAACGATCAAAAAAGATGACAACAAGAACTATATTTAAACAACCCATAAAAAACAAGGCATTTATTTATGAAACACAGTAAACAAAATGTCATTGAGTTAGGGTTTACATCTATTTTAAGTGTATCAGAAAAGAGCCAGAAGGAGACCAAGGACACCTCTAAGTGCAGGCAGAAAGGTAACAACATGAAAGCGAGAAGGTGAAGAATGAGCAGAAACTATGTTACTGGTAGAAGTGCGAAGATGGGATTTAAAAGCTCTGTCAATCCAAAGCTATTATTGTACTTACAGTATGTATGGATGTTTGTAAGTTCATAGGCTACTTATAATTCTCTGAAGGTCCCAGCTCTGCTTTCCCCTCTCTCATCATGGACTCTTGTATTTATCTGTTGCGTTGGAACTAACTTTGACAGCTTGAAGATTAAGTTTTAAAAGACACTTACAGCCAGTCTTAATGATTTTTATATACTTATCCAAGCTCTTGGGAATTAGTTCAGAAACAGGAGAAGCTACGGCCTTGAAGTTTTGAAGGGTGAAGTGTCTGCTTTTAGACTCACTCTCTCTGATTGAAACTTGAAACACAGAAGACATGCAGTGTGATGAGTCACTGCTCTGGGCAATTAACCTTCCTAAATAAAAGAAGAACACCCTGGAGCTTCATGAGACTAAATATTTATACCCAATATTACATATTTAACTGAATGTTTGAGACATGGCCATAATAAATCAGAAAATGTATACTGAAACACCTCACATCACCTTTAAAAAAACATTTTAGCACCACATTCATTAAGGAACTATTTAGTCAAAAGATTGAGGACACCTGTCCACCACACCTTTGTGATCTTGTGTAAGGTCCTATTCCATAACCACCTCCATAATATGGAATCCCCCCAATCTGTAGCTTTAACAGCATCCACCTTTCTGCCGGTGGCTTTCCACAAGATTTTGGAGTAGCCAAAAGAGTACTTGTGAGGTGAAGTACTGAAGTTGGATGAGGAGACCTGACTTGCATTTGGTGTTCCAATTCATCCCAAAGGTGTTCCGTAGGTTTGGAGTCAGGGTGCTGTACAGGACACTTGAGTTCCTCCACATCAGACTCAACAAAACATATTTTTATGGGGCTGGTCTTGTGAATCTCAACCATTATGTTCTCAAACAATTCATCCCCACACAGCTACCTCCTCATGTATCACTGGCCTCTCCCTTCTAGATTGTAAGCCCCCACGGGTCTCTTAGGACGGTATCTAATTGCTTTTTGAATGATTCAATACTCTGCTGATACCACTGCTTGAGTGGTAAGCTCATCCCTTATCCCTAGTACTGCCCCTCCCCTATTAGTACGAGTGCTGCTGCACGGGGCTTGTACCAAGTCAAATGCAGGGACTAAGTTCCATTTAAAACAATGTTTTATATGTTTTAATGAATACCAAAATAGCATTGATGGATATATTTTTACATCTGCTTAGAGTTCCATATTGAAGCTGCTGCTTCAAGCTGCCTCTCTCGAACTTCAGTATCAATGTCTGCAAATGTATCACAGATTAAAATAAAAAGGGCAAAGATGTCCACTGCTGATTACTATTCATTTTAAGGTGCGTTGGTCGTGGTGGCGTAACAATCACCATAGCGACCCAGGCAGCAGCTATGGGGCCCGGGGCACAGGGGGGCCCGGCCAGGACATTCCCTGATGCCGTGTGGGCCGCCTGGGTCGCTATGGCATCTCAGGCTGCTGGCTGTCACTGGAGGGTGTGAGTAGGAACGTGTCGCTGTTAGATCACCGTCTGTGATCTGTGCAGCTGCGCGTTCCTCTTCACAGCCGCTGCTGAATCAGTGACAGCCAGCAGCTGTGGAGGAGGAAGGCTGGGCCCGGCGTCAGAAGTAGGGTTGCCACCTTTCTTCCAGGGAAACCCGAACACTCTAGCGACGCACGGAAATCTTTTTGGGGAGAATTAGTTGTGGCTTATTCATATGTAAATATCACAGTCAAGACCATTTTCAGTGGGGGGTCAGTAACCCCTATCTTCATTTTGGTTGCTCCTGTTCGCCTGACATCATGTGTCCGGGTTTCAGCTGCCATGAAACCCGGACACAGCATTCAAAACAAGGATTGTCCAGGTGAATCCTGGACAGATGGCAACCCTAGTCAGAAGCGGAGGAGGAGGCGGGCCCGGCGATGGAAAATTAGGTGGGGCACGGCGACGGGGAAGGCGGCGCCTGCCAGCGACCATGGAGGCGGACAGCGGATTGGGGCTGACAGGTAAGAGGTGTGCAACCCGCTCTCAGGTGGGCTGTTTGGGATATCAGGGGGGCTTTGCAAAGGCATAACTAGAAATCACAGGGCCCCATACAAAATTTGGCTATGGGGCCCTGCAATTTCTAGTTAAGCCCCCTGGTTGGTCGTGATACTCTGCAACTTTAAAAAAAAAAAAAAATATCTGAACAGATACGCAGAGGAAGAAAGAAATAAAAACAATCTAATTAACTAAATTTAAAAATTGACTTTCCCGGAGAGAGATAAAATAAAATTAGACGAAACAAAAGCTGCCTGTAATGCAATTTGTAAACTCTGAGCGGTATACAGTACATTAATTAATTTATCACCCGTCACAGACTGTAGTGAATCATTTTCTTTTTTTTGTGTCAGACATTTGCAGGGATTATAAATAAAACTTGTTTCGGAGTATGTAAGACAAATTAAAAATGTAACTAAAGTGAAGTCTTCGTCCTCGTGATAAAATACATCGATGGTGCTGCTATTACATTTCAAAGCCTTGTCAATATTTGCGCTAAGCTCAATGTAATTGTCCTTTTCTAATGTTTTAATTACAAGAGACATAGATCTGAATGTTGTTATTACTTTGTGATTGTTCTTCTATACAGGGGCATAGCTACAAATCAGGGGGCCCATTGCAAAACTTTGGGGCCTCCTAGCTAATTCTCTCTGAAGATGGCAATGTCAACTGCAGACATCCCAACTCTCCTGGATGTTCTTGGAGTCTCCCGCTATTAAATAGCGGCTCCTGGAAGCCCTGGAAGAGAAACCTTTTCTCCCGGAAAGGTTTACTGAGTAAACCTTTCCCCCTTTCCCTGCTGTCTGTTTTTTTTTTTTATTATTCAGATATCGGGGGCCGCCGAAAAAAAATAAAAAAGAGAGAGCATAGAAATGAATAGCTAGATTGCTATTGGCTATTTCAATATGCAATAGCAAGCTGGATATTGCACTCGCCCTCTGCTGCTTGCTATTGCAAATTGAAATAGCCAAAATCAATCTAGCTATTCATTCCTATGCTGGTTTTTTTTAAAATTATTATTATTATTGTTCTGATGGCAGCAGATGTCAGAATACTAAAAAAAAAAAAAAACAGCAGATAGCAAGGGAAGCATTAGCTACTTTGCTATCTGCCATCATTTCAGG
>NW_017306553.1:411925-414989 GCF_000935625.1 Nanorana parkeri
CTGCCCCCCCCCCCCCCCCGGATTAGAGGGGGCAGAGGGCACCTCCCTGAGATGAGAAGGGCCCCTCCCAGAAATCTTTTCAGGTTGGGATAACTGCAACTGTGACAATATATGTCATTGGTCTATTCAGGTAGGCAGCTGATCTCATATTATGGGCACATAACGTTGCTGAACATTGACCTGACCAACTGAAGCAACCCCAGATCAAAACATTGACCAACATCCAGGTGGTGATTTTTTTTTTTGGCTGGGCCACTTTGACGCTTTGATTGGCTATCAATAAAAACTCCCTTGGACTCTTCTTCTTCGTCTTCGCTTGGTGGCACTTTTCTGTTCTAATGGACTTCTCCAAGGCCCCTTTGTGGGGTCCCTGCAGGTGGAAGTGCTGTCAATTCCAAGCAAACAAGCCCCACAAAAAAACATATTGCAATCATGGGACATTTACAAGATCACAGTCCCTCTCACTCTTCTGTGCATTTGTATTGGCTATTATATCTATTATATTCTGGCAGCCAGTGCCTGAAGCTGATTGGCTGCACATGCTTTTCTAGAGCCCGGGGGGTGTACCAGCAGGTTACCCACAGATCAAAATTGAGCCAATTCAGCAAGAAGCATCCAAAATTCTATTCATGTTTTGCCAGCCTAAGGCAAACTAACATATTTTTTATTTAAAGGGTTTTTATAAGAAATAGGATTATAAGGAGAGGATTAGTGTTGGCAATGGAGTTGGGAAGAACTGGTATAGGAGGAATGGGAAGAAATGGAGTTTGCACTGTAGAGCAAGAGACAAGGGGAGTATTCTTGCACTAGTGTTGCTGGTAGGGGACTTACTGGTGCTAGACATTGTGGAAACGATGGAGTAAAAGGTGCAATAGGTGGCTCAGAGGCCAGATGGGCAGACAGGTTGACAATTTGCAAAGGCAAGGATGGCACACCAGACATAAACATTGGAAAACGGTACAAGATAACCTTTGTTGCATTCCTTTACCTTCCCACAAGACATCCATACCATATAGAAATCATCCCATATATCCCATATATAAAACATTCAAGCATTCTTCTCCAAGAAAACCATGACAGGTTAGCATTGTGATGAGGTCCACAATAAACCTAGGTGGAGTGGATTTACTAAAGGAGTTCTAAAAAGGCGGTTCTTTTAGCAAAGTTAATTTATATTTAGCTTATTGAATCAGGTGAAGCTGCAGTGACTTCAATAATCTAATCAGGCTTTATTTCTATTTGTAACCCTTTTGCACAGTGAACAACTATGCAAAAGAGATTCAGAGAGTGTAATAGCCACTAAACGGAGCTGAGAAGAATAGGAAATGCTCCTAGGCTCCATCTAGTGGCCATAACTGTTAATCTCGTTCGCATAGCTGTTCATTGTGCAAACGGGATATAAATCAGCCTCATAATTATCATTTATCTTTTCCTTATCCTCTAAGCTAGGTGAAAAAATGAACATGTTCTATTCTTAGTAAACCATCCCCTATAAGTAACTTTATTATTAGTCAGGTTTAATTCTTTGGGCAGAAACAGAGACACAGGCACTCCAAATTAGCAGGCAAAAACATCTATTTATTGACGTGCAACATAGCAATAAACAGCAACAAATGTTTCGGGGTCACAAGGGATCCCCTTTTTTTGCATGCTTTGCCTGATGAAGAGGATTCCTGTGACCCCGAAACGTTCGTTGCTGTTTATTGCTATGTCGCACGTCAATAAATAGACGTTTTTGCCTGCTAATTTGGAGTGCCGGTGTCTCTGTTTCTGCTCATGATTGTTACGGCTGCCACCCGTTGACTACCGCAGCACCCGTTTCTTGAAGGGACTTTCGCGGTCAGGAGTGTGATGGGACCATGGACTTTCTAGGTTTCATTCTTTGTCACATCAATGCAAAATGCTGTGCGCCTAAGACTTCACCAAAGGTCTGGGAAATTGGGGTGATTCAATCAAAATGTTGCTACAGGGCCCTGTGATTCCCAGTACAGCACTAGCATGCAAGCACTTGTATTTCCATTCAGCCTTGATCTCTTGGCTGACCTTTAAATACAATTTCTGTACAACAACACTGCAGAGTCCTAAACAAAAATACACAGGACAGTGAGAATGATTTTATATATAACAAGTAGTTTTGTCAGGATCGGTGTAATCCAGATCCTGAGATTATGTACGTTTCACCTTTTCCTCGTTTTTGTGACCTGGGCCTGACACAAATGTAGCTGTTTGAAGTGCAGATATTTCAGAATCAGTCCGGGCAGCAAAAATTAGAAACAAACTAACTGATTAAAGTATTGATCCCGGGGACAGCCTGTGCAGCGTCCAGGAATACCTACAGGACTTATTTTCTGTAACTCCTTCCCTGCCGGATCTCTCAGTTTTTGCGATTTTTTTTAAGGTTCGAAGTTGTTGAAAAGTAACTAAAACATAATATAATGTAATGAAGAAAACCCTTAAAGTGACATTAAATCCTCAGATTTTTTAACATAAACCAATACTGTAATGTGAGCCTTACTGTACTCCATGGTTGTTTCCCTTCTCTTTGCTGCTCTTCCTTATCCTTAAATCCTCATGTCTTCTCATGCTGGGCAGAACTTCTGTTTTGCAGCAGACTGCCTTGTCTCTGGAATGGCTACATGGTGCCTGTGTGTAGGTTCACAACCTGAGCCAGCACTACAGGAAGAGGCACTCAGCTGCAAAGGGAAGTTCTCCCCCAGCATGAGAAGACATGAGGATTTAAAAGGAAGAGCAGCAAAGAGAAGTGAAACTACCATGGATTACAGTAAGGCGCACATTACAGTATTGTTTTATGTTAACAAATCTGAGGGTTTAATGTCACTTTAATATAATATAGCATTACACTGTATAATACATTATAATACCATACTAATACATGATACTTGTAATACTGATAAATGATACTATATGAAATCATTCACATTAAATTATGTAAAGACGTTGTTAAAGCTGAAAGAAGAATGGCATGTAAAACTTTTATTAATCCTTGCAACTGGGCTACCACCCCCCCCCCCCCCCCCCCCCCAAGGGGAGGCGACGAATAGTT
>NW_017306553.1:415179-449323 GCF_000935625.1 Nanorana parkeri
CTGCACCTGGGCCCCCCCCCCCCCCCCCCCCCCACTCCCGCAAGTGCAGAGCAGATATGCTTGCGTTTCTGCACATGCATACATATGCATTTTGACGCGTTTTTCATGCGTTCTGGTGCTTTTTTTGGCCTAAAATGGGCTTTCAGTGCATTCCAGGTTTGCATGCGTTTATGATGCATTCCCATGCGTTCCAGAGCAGGAAAATAGGGCTTGCTGCTGTTTTTCTACACGCTCTGGAACTGAACACTGTGGCTTGAACTAGAGCCCAAAATACCATTGGAAGATATTGTATGTGTTTTTGATGCCTTGTGTAACTGCTCTGCTCTGTATCTGGAGCGCATTTGGTGTGCATTAGCCATAACTGCTCCTTTAGGTCTAGGGCGGAATATAAAAAAGTTATACTCACCTGATCCTTTCGAGCCGGCTTGCTCTTAGACCAGCCCCTTTCAGCCTCGCTCCCCCTCCGCTGCAGCGGTCTATGGTCCCTGAGTCATCATGTTCTATACACATTGTATAAGATGTGAGGACACCAAGGGAAATTCCATCAATGGAGTGGAGGAGGAGACAGATCGTGTGATATGGACACTTCCAACGGCTATCCAGCGGCCAGGTCCTCTCGAGCTCCTGAGGACTGCTGCAGTGAGATGATGTCACAACAAGAGGTGGCAGGTCAGAATTGCTGAATTGCATAAAGGTCCGCACCCCAGACAGCAGACTTGAGTGAGTGAACAAAGGGTGGAAGGGGTAACAAACAACTTTGCCTAATGGTCATAGCTGGGTTGGTGAAGGGAGAGTGAGCTTAAGAACGAGGAGGTTAATGTTTGCCTGGAGATGGGCTTTAGCGTGTTAAAACTTATATGACATTTTAGCGATTGGGTATTCCTCTACTTTAGGCCTTCCAGGCAGTCCAATGGGCAGTTCATTATGAACAATGAGCTATATGGCTTCAAATGTCCCATCTTTTTATGAGTATCCATAGACATCTGGCCTTCCAAAGTGTTCTTGGAAATGAAGACCTTGTAACAGACCATAAAGATTAGTGATGCATGCACCAACAATCCCATCTTACTTCGTTCTTAAATGATTTCAAACATCAGTGATCCTTGATTAAAAAAAATAACTTATTGCCTATATGGTTAACTCCTTAAGGCTGGGTTCACACCTGGGCGTTTGTAATATCCTGACATCCTAGTAAGCATTCTGGTGAATTATTTATAAATACATTACGCTCATACAATTGTAATACTTGCTTATTCTCTTGATATGTTTAAAGTAGACCTATCATCAGATATACTTTTCATCTTAAATGCAGTATGCTAAACAACATGTAACACTTCCAGGTAGGGATGCACTGATACCGGTTTTTCAGCACCGAGTACAAGTACTGATATTTTGCTTTCAGTACTCGCCGATACTCAGCACCAATACCAGTGCTTCTGCTGGCATGGAGCCAACTTCCCGGGCAATTAGTAAGCCAGGAAGTGGGTGATGACATGCCATGCGACTTTATGATTGCCCTGGAAGCCCTCGCCATGTTGTTTGGCCAGCTTGATTGTGATTGGCTGGGAAACTGGCTTCCCAGCCAAACAGCAAGGAGGCGGCTGCTCGGCCGACTTGATGTTGATTGGCCGAGAAGCCGGCTTCCAGGCCAATCAGCATGGAGCCGGCTTCCCAGCCAACCAAAAAGTCGGGAGGCGGGTCATTACTCATCGCTTGGCTTCCTGATTGCCCAGGAAGTCGGCTCTATGTTCCCCTACGGCACTGCCGGCCAAAGGAAATCTTTCTGTGACTGGAAGTTTTGGTATCAGGGAAGGTATCGGAGCATTTGGGCAAGTACGAGTACTTACCCAAATACTCGGTATCGATACCGATACTAGTATCAGCATCGGCACATCCCTACTTCCAGGTATTATTTATCTTTCACAGTGATCCCGGTACTCACCCTGATATCCTTCTGCTTTTCTCTCCAGAAGGACGGAACCATCCTTGCTCAGGCACGATCAAGGGTCATTATCTATTTCCTGGAATGAGATGCTGGGTCAGTGATGACAGAGCATGTCCCTGATGAGGAGAGCATGACCCTTAAATGTTAGCTGTTGAGACAAGTGGTAGGTCTCTGTTAGGAGGTCTCTGTAAAGTAAAATTTTCACAGTTGGATGTACAGACCATTGCGTTTGCACTGCTGTACGGAAGGAATTTCTTTCTCATCGCTGCTGTTGTGAAGACGCGCATTGATGAGAGCTTTCGCACATTAGGTTTGTGAGTAGATTTCATGAATTTTAAGTAGGGAAGGATTAGAAATCTTGTAAAGTTTTTAATTGTGTCTCTGCTGGGTTAATCCACCCTATTTGTCTTAGTGACCATTGTTGATGGCCTCTGTCCCGCATTGTATGTGATGATGTTGATGAGAAGGTTGTCAACAAGACCAGAGGCCAACAAGAAGAATGGCTTTGAAGGACCAGTCCAGGGGGAAGGAGGAAAACTTTGGCACCATAGATTAAACCAATACTCTGTGTTAGATGAGCAATATATTCTTCATCAGCTAAGATTGGAACAATAGTAAGGCTTCAACACACATTGGTTGCTCATTGAATATTTTTTACATTGTGCATGCTCTCGTGTATGTATATCTGTGCATGTTACACTTTCCCTTTTACAGGTTAATGGAGTGGAATTTGCGAATACGTGGCAGTATATCTTCAACAGCATTACCACTTAATTGTCTGGTTTTCCTTGTTGCCAGGAATATCTCTTTATGATCACATGACCTAACACCAGGTAAATGATCTCCACAATTCATTGGGGAAAAAATTATATTTCAAAGATTATATGCAGCTCTCCAGGGAAAATTCACTTTACTTTGACAACTGATGAAGGCTCACTGGGGGCTTTGAAAGTGCTTTTCTTGTCATATAAACAAAGCAAATCTCTATTGATCTACCAGACAGGCATCAGTCATGAAGCCCATCAATGCTGCCAAATAGAATTTCTCAAAATACGTAAAGGATTGTTGAAGAACTCCTCTGGGAAAAGGGATTATTTTTCTGACCTCAGTTAAGCTTAGTAATGAGTCTTCTCATGGTGTCATTTAACAAGAAGCAATCCTGACTCAAGCAAGCAAAGTCAGTGACCAACTTCATTTATGACACTTCCATTTATTATAGGTATTGATGGAGAACAATGCTAATTTGACAGCAATATCAATGGCAATTAGGCCATTAGAAGACATGAAGGCATTAAAAAGGAAATACAGCAAGGGGCAGACAATAGACTGTATGGAAGTCAGGAAGCATCGAGTATGAAAAAGAAAAGTGAAAGGCATGGTGTACAAAAGAGGGTGATCATTTTTCTTCAGGCATTATGTAATGGAAGGTAGCAAGCATAAGGTGTGAAATGGAGAGAAGGTGAGCAGCAATATGCAAAAGAGAGGTAGAATGATAAAATCAGGCAGTATAGGAGAAGGAGGAAGCAGGCAGTATGATGGTGGGGGTAGGAGGCAGAGAACAGACAGTATAGAAGATGTAGTCATGAGGATGGAAGCAGGCAATATGAAGGAAGATGAAAGAGAGCAGCACTGTGACCAGTGATGCACCAGTGATGTCACTGGTTTCCAGGAGCTGGGCGGGACGCCTGCCAGAGCATCTCGCGCTGTCTCCTCTACCCACCTCCCGCTGCTCAGATTGCATACACCAGCTGCTGGACAGCTTGGCCTGTTAAAGGAAGTTGAAAAGTAACTGGCTTACTAGGGGACTCAGGGAAACAAAAACGTCTGTGTTAATGATAGTGACCGATCGCAACATATTTATCATGTATGTCATTTTTTTTATTTTGCCCATAGTTATATTTTAAATACAGATACATATATGCCAGGGTTTCTTAAATTGTATCCAAACCCTAACAATTAATGTATTTTGTTTGCTTCACCGTGGTCTGTTAAATGTAACACTGAAAGTGTTTTGTTTTGTTCTGTTTGATAGATGCAAAAAAAAAAACCCTTTAAAAACGTCAGAAACTCTGAGCCGTTCTGTGTCCTGTGCACACTTCCTGTGCACACTTCCTGTTATCTTAATGGGTCTAATCATCAATTCTAGTTCTTACTTTGAGACTTACAAAACTACTAGTCTTTATGTTTTAGAGAATAGGATGGGGGTGTTGAGTAATTTAAAAAAAGACAACTGGGCAGGGCTGATACCACTCTATGTGTTGTCAGCCCTCAACAAGACTTAGGAGCTGAGGCTATGGTGCCATACCAGCATATGGCACAGCATAGAAGAGCAAAACCCTCTGGTCAGGATTCGGCAGTATACCTACATCTAAAGGAAAAAGGTCACTCCTTTGGAGACAGTCAGGTACGCATGCTAGACAGGGAGGAGGATTGGTTTAAAAGAGATGTGAAAGAGGCCATTTATGTAAAAATGGAGAAGCCAAGCTTACACAAGTCATTCTGAAATGAGAAAGCTGGTTGGATGACCAGTGAAACATCTTCAAGAAAAATACAACAAATCCGGTTGCCTTGACTTATTTTTTACAGATATACCATGACCCGGATGAATGAGAACCTTCACAGACATATTAGGAGCTGAGGGCATTTCTGGAAGATCAACAAATATTTTTCTTTACTTGTAAGGTCTTTAAATGGGTGAAACATAGGGGATATGTGTACAAATTGCAGAGATGTACTGAATATTTTTTTTTTGGCCCTGACAAACACTGTAATTGGTGAAATCCAGTCCATTTCTTCTGACTTACAGCGGGTAATTACCCCTGTGCCTATACTTGTTCATCATGCTATCATCTAAATCAATATACATTTTAGACGCATACTAAATCCTTTCACTTTTATTTGCATGAATTTACTGTGTAGCTCCCAGTTCTAATTACGTCTCTAACTGCATCTCAATTACTTTAATTATACGGAAATCCCATCAATAGATATACGACTGCACATATATGAATGGACGACACTCCATATATTACTCGTTGGTGCTCATTAGTGGATTTTTTTTTTCTGAATGTGTTTGTAAGTAAAACAACACTAATCACTTCAAGAGGGAGCAATGATTCCCGATAGACTCACTCCTTACTAGTGGCTATGCAGGTGTTGAAAATAAATAAAGTACAGAACAGCCTACTTAAAGTGGACTTCAGCTGAAAAAAAGTGATTGGCCATTTTATAGGGTTCATTTAGAAATGTTAATTGTGTCTAAACAGTACCCTTAAAAATTTAAATTTTGTCTGTAATCAGTGGCGTCACAAGGGGGGTGCAGGGGGTTCGGCCCTCACCCGGGTGACACCATTGGAGGGGTGACACCAAAATGACTGATAGTCATTTTGGTATAACCTCCTCTAAAAGGTCAGGCACTCTGTCATGGACCCAGAGCCCGACAGTGTCAGGAGAGAGGAGGGGACCCGGCGGGATGAGGTATTCTGCCGGGTCCCCTCCTCTCTCCTGACACTGTCCCCTCCTCTCTCTGCCGGCATCCATCACCAAGATGGCCGCCGGCAGGCGTCAATTAGATGACAGGGCATGCGCAATGATGTAATTGCGCACATGCATGGTGACGTCACGCGCATGCGCAATGATGTGACGGCAGGGTGTCACCCGGTTTCCGCTCCGGGTGACAACAGGCCTCGGGACGTCCCTGTCTGGAATGTCTTCTGGAAAATAGCAGGGCACCTCCTGTACCTAGGCAGTATTGGGCCTTGAGCCTCATAGGTGTACATCTTTGTGAGATCTCAGGCACTGCTGTCTCTGGCTGTTAGTCTCAGGAGCTTTGGAGTGATTCTTGGTGATTGCACTACTGTGCTACTCACTGTTTTCTTTGCTGGAGGCTTCAACATGAGGAATTAAACCCTGCCTCTACCAAGATGGCCACCTCCATACAGAGACACAGTGCAAAGTAGACATGGAAATTATGTTTCATTCTGAATGCAAATTCAGACAAAATTATGGAAATCGGACATTCAGATGCATGCAAATGTCCAAATTCCAGTGAGGCCAAATGCAAACAAATCTGAATGTTCTTTTAATGAAATTTCGGATCATCCATATTTAATTCAAAATTAAACTAAATTGGACACGTGACTGTTTTCTGACCAATCAGAAAACCACGCCTGAAACTAAAACGAAATTCAAAAAGATCCGAATAATGAAACGGCTTTCAGACCCGAAACCTGAAAGAAAGAAAGACAAATCAGAAATGAAATATTTTTTTTCCCCGACTTACACGTCTAGTGCAGAGCAGGGAATAGGAAATTATCATCAGCTGCAGGGAGACCACAGGCAATATTGAGGACTAATCCCTTCCCTTCATCCTGCCTTTTTTAGGCACAGCTTCCAGAGTTCAGTTTCTCTTTAAAGGGGCCCCTGTGTGTGTTGTAAAGTAGTCACCGCTCCAAGCTCACTCCCATGATGGACTACAATCTCAATGCAAATTAGTAAACTAAACATGAGATTGTAGTCCATCACAGAAGTAGCTATTTTACAACACATGCAGGGACCAAAGGGAACAAAAGTAGCCACCCTCCAGAAGGAAGGACAGTGTCAGCACCAATTCAGAGTTGATTTGAGGATCTACAACCGAATGATACAAAAGCTATATCAAATAAAAGTAGGTAAGGCTCCAATAATATGTCATAGCAAGTACCTGCAGGTTTTGTTTCTCTCACACAGCTCAGGTAAAATGAATGTGTGAAATTTGGCATCCTCACTTCTCCTTTCTCTGGCTAAAATGGCATCATTATCTCTGGAAGCGGTTCTGAGGGTCGCCATGCTCGAAAGAAAACGTGAAGACATCAGAGGTCTCCACCTACAGTGCTGCAGAGGAACATGGTGGACTGTTTGGAGAAAAGTTATTTTGGAACTTGTATGTCTGAGGTTTCCTTGGAACATCAGGTAAAAGAGCTTGCCTTTGTGAGAAGAATGAATAGTCAACTCCCCCCTAAGGACTAGTAAGCCTGTATGATACTTAGCCAGATGGGTGAAGGTTTGGAAGTTTTTAGAGTACAGTAGACATGTGCGATTTGTTTCGTTATGAATCGAAATTCGTACGAATTTTCCTGAAATTTGTAAATTCGGAAGCATCCGAAATCCGAATTGCAGTTTCCGAATTATATCCGAAATACGAAATTCTGTTAACGAATTTCGGATCCGAATTTCTTTGAAACAGGAACTAATATTACCCCTGTAAATGAGGTTGAACAACATGACAAGATTTCTTTTTTTAATCCGAAATACGGAATTGCTGCTGCTGAGGGTTGCATTACAATACAGGCAGGGAATACGAAATTCCGTTGACGTATTTTCGTTGCGTTACGAGCATTCGTTATAGTGAAGTTAAAAAGCAAAGTACATTTATATTGGAGTTGATGGTAGTTTTTTTGTATCCGAAATATGAAATTCGGATCCGGAATCCGTTAACGGAATTCGTATTTCGTTTGGTTGACCAATCAGAGGTTTTCTCTTTTGCTGCTGACAGTTGCATTACAATACAGGCAGGAAATATACGAAATTCCGTTGACGTATTTTCGTTGCGTTACGAGCATTCGTTATAGTGAAGTTAAAAAGCAAAGTACATTTATATTGGAGTTGATGGTAGTTTTTTTGTATCCGAAATATGAAATTCGGATCCGGAATCCGTTAACGGAATTCGTATTTCGGATAAAAAAACAACTACCACATCGACTCCAATATTAACAAAGGTATTTTTGCTTTTTAACTTCATCATAACGAATGTTCGTAAAGTTACGAAAATGTGCCGAAACTAACGAAAATTCGTATTTCGTACGAATCCGAATTGAGTTTCGGATACGAAATACGAAATAACGGATATTCCGAAACGGAACGAAACGAAGCGGAACACATTTTTTGACGGCGCACAAGTCTAGAGTACAGAGCTGTGTTTTACATAGCACATGTTTGAACATCTTGGTCCTTTGTATTGACTGAAGGAGTGGTATACTCTGGACCTCATAGCTCCACAGTAATGTTCAAACCCATGAAGGACATTTTTTATTGAATGCTTACTGCAGATAACCCAAGGTTATTGCAATGCAATACGATTGTTTTGTCAAAAACACAAATGCTTTTGTATCATTATTACACAGGATTTATATAGAGCCCACAATTTGCGCAGCGCTTTACAAAATGGAGGAGACAGTACAGTTACAATGCAATACAATTTCAGTACAATAGGGTTAGGAGGGCCCTGCTCGTGAGAGCTAGTAGGAGGGGCAAGTGGTACAAAAGGTAATAATTGTTTAGACTGAGTTATTGAAAGAAGTAAAAGGGCAGTTAGATGAGATGAGATAAGCTTCCCTGAAGAGATGGTTTTTTAAGGATCGCCTAAAGGTGGGCAGCGTAGGAAATAGGCAGACAGGAGTTCTAGAGGACGGGGCACACTCTGGAAAAGTCCTGGAGGGGACTTTTTATATTTCGGCGGGTCGGCGGGGGTCCTGCATCCTGATCCTGACTCTGGATTACATCGATGGAGCCATTTTTAAAAATGTTTTTTATTAAAGGAATAGTCAAAAATTGACTGTTTGTTTTTTTTTCAATTAAAGGATTTTGTCAAAAGTCTGGACTTTTTACTAACTATTTGATTTAACCCTTTAGTGAATGGGTAGGGGTACAAGTACCCCTTACTCATTCACATGGGGGGGGCGGCATCTGGGTGCCCCCTTATTTAAAGGGGTACCCCGATGCAAATAAGCCCCCTTGCCCGCAGACCCCCACAACCACCGGGTCAGGGTTGTGGGGAAGAGGCCCTTGTCCCCATCGGCACGGGGACACCCTCCCAATGCCGAGGGCACGTGGCCTGGTAAGGCGCAGGGAGGGGGGGCGCTCGATCGCCCCCCCCTTTCCTGCCCTGCCGGGCCTGTGCTCGGATCAAGGGTCTGGTAGGACTGTTAGGGGGGACCCCACGTTTTTTTCCCCCATTTTTGGGGCTGGGGTTCCCCTTTAAAATTCCTACCAGACCTTAAGGGTCTGGTATGGATCTTGGGGGGAACCCCACGCACTTTCTTTTGTGTTATAAGGGGGGGGGGGTCCCTCCAAACATTCCTACCAGACCTAAAGGGTCTGGTATGAATTGGGGGGAAACCTCACGCTTTTTTTTTTCCATTTTCTGCAGACTGTAAAAAAAAAAAAAATTCGTCCAATAGCAAAATGAGAAATTACATTTAGGTCAATAGGAGAATGTCAATTCAAAAGCAAAGAGAAAAAAAATCTTTATCCCCTACCTTAGCCGGGACTAGAACCTGCAACCTTAACAATGGCAAACCTGTCCCCTACCCTCTACGCTATTGCTTCTGTACTTTAACCATACCAATGTTGGAGAAGGTAACTGTTGTATTTTTTTTTCCTAATGTCATTTTGCTGCAACGAAATTCGTTTAATAACGAATTTCGGGAAATCGGGAATTTCGGATTCGTTTGCATTCGGCTTAGCTTTAATTCGGAATCTCCGAATTTCCGAAAATTCGTCCAAAATGAATTTCGGAACGAACCGAATCGCACATGTCTACTAGAGAGCAGGAGGTCTTGAGAGAGGTCAGGAGGTCTTGTTTTATTTTAGCTGGTAGAGGCACGCAAGTCATAGGTGGTAACTGTACTATAAACTAGCGGATCCAGATTGCATGGCGCAGACAACCATAATGCTCATGCCAACAGATAACAAGCTCAAAGGGTTAATTTTTACTTCCCCCTCATCTTTTTTGAAATGTAAATCTGGAATTACCATATGCATCAATTAGAGTGCTTATAAATTCATTTACCCCTTCATTCTGCTCGCTGAGGTATTATAGAATCTAATTGGCATGGAAGGCAATAACATATGCACAATAAATTGGGTGTGAAACAATGTTAATTCGTATAATGAGCTGTATGTGACATGCCGCCTCAGCAATATTTGGTCACTAAAGGGCTGTTAATGGTGGTCACAGCAAGGACTACAATACATTGGGGAAATCCCCCTGGAGTTTACCTTTAATGTGATCAAACTATTGTTTCTTAACACAATTAGATATTTCCTTATTATAATCCAATCTTGCTGTTTTCAAAAAACACAAAAATAGCAACATCTACCCCTTTTGTCATTCATATGTTAAAGTCTATGTAAACCCAATCAAGAAATCTTAATGAAGCCTCTAACATGCTAATGTCATTTTACAAGTTGCTTTCAAGCAAAGCTCCCGGGGAATTAACTAAAATTCGGTAGATCTATAAAAGTAAAGATGAAAAAAAAAAAGCATTCGCTACAATACTCATGTTCAATCCTGAGTTATTCCCTGCAGTAGTTTTTTTCTGCCACTAGATGTCACCAGTCTTCCAGGTTTGATGATGTTGGCTTCCGCCTTTGAGCCCAGACTGTCATGGACACAACCCCTCGGAGATGCTTCATCAGACTGTCTAGGGCTCAGAGTACTACTAATGCACTGGACAGTACTCATATGTAATTATGTGTACCCTGTTCAGGGTCAACCATCCAGCCTCCACTAACCCCACCACCTGGGGAAAGCAGGAAGGACTCATGATGTCACTGAACCAGTCAGAAGACCAACCATGAGAAATAACATGCAAGCCGTCACTGGAGTGCATGCATGTAGACTTGCCTATAAATAGATTGAGTCCAGAACTGTATTGCATTAATCCACGGATGTCCAAAAGG
Organism: Nanorana parkeri; assembly: GCF_000935625.1. NCBI lineage: Eukaryota > Metazoa > Chordata > Amphibia > Anura > Dicroglossidae > Nanorana > Nanorana parkeri. Next base: position 425,846 of record NW_017306553.1, read on the forward strand.
TACCTAAATACACTCAAACTTTTTTTCAAGAATAAATCCAGATCAATCAAACATATATTGCCCAGCAGAGTATTTCTTAAAATTTTCACCCAAGCACTTACAGTCATAATGTTACCAAAACAGCCGAATCCAACTTACTCACCTCTTCTTCCCTGAACTTCCTGACAAGTACAATATCACAACGAACAGCACATTCTGCAGTAGGTCCAACTGCTAGCTGGGAGGAAGGAGGAAGGGAGTGGCTTGCCGTGTTTGTGGAGAGAGGGCAAATGCTCAGGGGACCAGCTGATTCTGCAGGAAACAAAAACTTTTAAACATCAAGGAGCAGTGTCCATTGTAAGTGACTTAATCAGCTTTTGAAACCGCTTAAAAACCTCTTGACTTTGATATCACTTTAAGACCAAACTCGACTTTTAAAGAGAAAATATGTCATTGGTGACACGCGGCGGGCATTTGGGCCAATCTGACCAAAGCACAGCAGTAGAGGTCTCCAGAATAATGTGCTGTCTACTGCTCAGCTTGTCTTGGCTCACGCCCTGCTCCTGTGTAAGGCTGAGGCTTTGTTTTCTTCTGCTCCCCATTGCCGGGATCTGCTGGCTGGCACGAATGCTCAGGTATCTCCACAACTCATTAGTCGTTGGCTGGTTGTGCCAAGTCAGTGAATAAGCGTACTCCTTCCACCACCTCCTTCTTGCGGAGTTCACCTGACTCTTGAAAGGTTCACGGTGCGTTTAATGCTTACAGAACAGGTGCATAACCGATCATTTGGCATAGCTTACAATAATTACTAAACCGTACACAAAAGCTATGTATACGCAGTAGCTACAAGCAAGCAATTTTGTGCATGACATGAGCCTAATTGTTTTCAGATTTCATCTAGAAACCAGGGGAATGTCGAGAAAGGACCCCACTGCCAAAATAAAATTAAAGCTTTAATCATGTCCATAAAAAAAGTGGCAGGACAGCTTGACTGATGAAATGGGGACAGGCAGGTAGTGCAGACCCCCCCCCAAAATAGCTTCAGTTCTATCTCAGATGGCAATTAAGGAAGTTTCTGCAGGCCAATATCCCGTATTATTCTTTAAAAGTATCCCTGTAAATTAGTAACATGAATAATGCTATAAAGTAGGACATTGGGGTCGGGGGAGTAGGCATTGCTTGTGGACATTGGGGTGGCGGAGGTGCTGGGAATAGTCTTTGCTTGTGGACATTGGGGGGTGGGGGGAGGTGGAGGGAGTAGGCATTGCTTGTGGCTAATTCAACAATACTCTTTATTGGCTAACTCAAAGCCAATCTCAAGTTTAAAAATAAATAAAACTCCCCCTGCAGTGGGACTACTCTCTTGGCGCCGCCCTCTTGGTGCATACCAAGATATACTCCAAAATGGCGGCGCATGTGGCCGCCGCTCGTTCTGCAAATAACGTCACTCATGATGTGACGTCATGTGACGTCATGCACCCACCTCCAAGATGGCGGCAGGCATGTGCAGAATGTCCTGGCGGCCAATATGGGCGCCATGCGTTCTGATAAAGAATTTTTCTATGCCCGAATAGCATTTTAGTATATTCGGGCATATAAAAAATGTGTTATTTCGGAGTCGGACGGACCGCCGAATAACCTGAATTTTTGTTGATTTGCAGGTTCGTCCAAATCTGAATGCACATGTCTAGCGGTGACTACTTTACAACACCTACAGTGGAAGGTAACCCACTTTCCATCCCTTCACATCTTACAAACTATCATTTTCCGTTAGCTGCAATTTTTTTTCGTTTTCTATTAGGGCTGTGGAAATTAAAGATTAATTTCTCGATTAATCCTTAAACCTTTTGATCGATTCAAATTATTTTGATCGCTAATGAAAACACTCACCTCTCCGCCGGCTTCTGGGAGTCCCGTCGGCGATCCGGTGACGTCACGGACATCGAAGCCACTGGACTCCTCCCCCCTTCCCCAAGTGGCTCCGTCGGCTAACGAAGGGAAGGGGGGAGGAGTCCGGTAACGTTGATGTCCGTAACGTCACCAGACTCCTCCCCCCTTCGTTAGCCGACGGAGCCACTTGGGCCGGTGAGTTTGCCCAAGAAACTTTCTGCACGAGCGCCAGCCATGGCATTGGCCTATACACATACAGCACAGCAATGTGCTGTATGTAATAAAATGAAGTAATAAAATGAACTAGGATCACACTAATCCAGCACGTTATTATTCTGAGTTGCCCCACTCAAGCGGCGGCCATATTGAGCGGGGCACGTGAGATTAATAACGTGCTGGATTAGTGTGATCCTAGATTATTGTACTACTTCATTGCTGTGCTGTATGTGTATAGGCCAATGTAGTTGGATCTGTATGTGCGTTATAATTAATCGAAATTAATCGATTAATCGATTTTTTTAAAATTTTATTAATCGAACACGAAAATTTTAATCATTACCAGCCCTATTTTCTATAAAATGTGCCAGTTGAATATCCCACATTAAAGGGAATTTATCAAAACTGGTGCAGACAAAATCTGGAGCAGTTGCCCATGGCAACCAATCAGCTTCTCTCTTCAGTTTGTTCAGTTAAGATTTTGAAAATGAAAAGAGAGAAGCTGATTGGTCACCATGCACAGCTGCTCCAGATTTTGTCTGCTCCAGTTTTGCTCAATTCCCCCCATTGTGTTTATTGAACAATAGAGTTTTGAATGATATATTTTTTATATTTTATATATTTTTCATAACAAAAAATTGGGCCTAGTACTGATGTAATGAACAGCCCGATTCTGCCTTAGAGAAGAAAAAATATATTTTTCTCTCAAAATACAAGCGCTCTACTTGTTCCAGGGATTGACGCACATCAAGAGCAATAAACTGCTGGATGTTGTATTGATAAGTTCACAAGACTGTCTTAAGAGACAAGCGTATTAGATGCATCTGTTGTAAACAGAAGAGAGGAAAATCTTAGCAAGAGAAGCGAAACGAAAATGATGTTCCTGCTCCTGCTTAAAATGATACTATGGGCAAAATACACAGTGATGTACTGTACATGATGCCTTCTGAAGCATTCACACACCCTGTGATATCGATGTATTACTTGTTGATCCTGACAGTAGATCCTTTATCTTTCCATTGCTTATAATAAGGGGACAACGCTGTTTGTTCTACAACGAAACTGCACAGCAGCTTTGTCACCCTATGGACAAGGTAGTCTTAGGTGCACATGTAGTCAGGGTCGGATTAACATAAGGGCTAGTGGAGCGCCAGCTCCAGGCCCACCACTGAAAATAGGCCTGGTAAGGCCAGATCACCTTTGGTATGCCCGATGGTGCTCCGGGTTGGCCAGGCTGAACACAATGAGGCAGAGGCGCCAGAGTTGTGGATGGCTTTGTAAGTCGTTGTTAATATTATTTAGAGTTTTATGGTAAGCTGAAATATATTCAGTTGTTGGGTCTGGGTTTAGATAGTCTTGCAGTCTTATTTTGTCAATAACTCCTCATTGTATATTGATACATAGATAAATTCTCTAGACGGGAGTATCCAGCATTGGAGCCTTATTGGATACTGTCTGATCTGTGGAAATATGAAGTCTAAAGAAGATTATACAATCGCATTGTAACATACATCGTCAGCCTGAAACAATGACTAACAGGGCTATTCACAGAAGGGTGAAGGGTTTGGAGAAGGAAGGAGAAGTGAACAATCTAGGACAACATATCTGATTTGGAAAAATTCTCCAATTCAGCTCACTTAACAGTTCAGCTATGTTGTCCTAGATTGTTCACTTATCCTGCCTTCTCCAAACTCCTCACCCTTCTGTGAATAACCCTGTAAATCTTTTTGGAGCGCAGTTTAAGCTTCTTGGTAGCTCTGCTATGAGCCAAAGCTAAGTGTGAACCAATCTATCTTGTAACCGGGCAGCCTATCAAAGCTTATCAGTCAGCGGACAAACAGCTTACATTGCACTTTGTGATCCTTGTACAGAGGGAAGGCGATTGATTCACCCGTCAATGCAATACGGATTATTCCTGGTGTTACTTAATTACTTCCCGGACTTTCCCAGATCATTGGCTGCTTAATTTTCCATTTAAGTCATCAGGGTAAGTTGGTCTTCATTTGAACTGTACTGAAAGTGATGAAAGGGGAGCTGCAAGAAAAAAAAAAGTTAAAGTCTGGTATATGTCTAGTGTGTTCTGTATTTTAAGTTATTAAAGTGTATCTGAGAGGAAAATCGTTAACACCCCCATCAGGTTTTATATATTGCTGTCTGTGTCCCGTTAGGGAGATTTCCTTTCCAATCCTGCCCTACTGATTCAACAGGAAGTAAGAAGAAAGTCTTCTCTTAGACAGGTGTCATTGGACCAGTTGGAATATTTCCCCTCACTTCCTATTTTGGTGATTACATTTTGGAATTTCTATCACTTGCCCTCCTGCTGACACTTTTATATAACGTAGGGAACTGTTAAATTTTTTGTTTTTTTTTGTTTTTTCATTGCTATAAATGTCCGATTAGGGAGGATTTCTTCTACTTCCTGTTCCAGAGACTCAACTGGAAATTAAAGGAAATTTCTACAAACTAAAGGGAAATCCCTTCTGTCAAGGGAATAGCTGTGCCTAATAGCACATTTCCTCTTACCATCTGTTCCAGTAACCATACTATTCACATCCCTTCCTGTCCCAGTGACAATGGTCACAAGGACATACAGCATAAATCTCCCCAACGGGAACAAATATAGCAATATGAAACTGAAGAGATCTGGAATTGAAGTGCCATACCATAATATTGAACTGCAGATATACATTTATCCTAAATACATTTATTTTTACAGAATCCAATACGTGTCAAGGACTTTCATCAGGGCTTTTAAGCAGCAAGAATCAATGTATGTATAGGTGTTTTCATTGGTTGTTACTTAGCACAGACATTGTCAGCAGCTGTTTCAAGCAGCCAAACGAGGACACAAACACTGCTAAAAACATGTCAGATGTTCTAACTCTGGGGTAGGCAAAATGCTGGCTCCAGGGGCATCCTAAGGCGTGGTGTTACCCGGAGTGGTCAACGGGTGACACCCCTCTGGGACGTCATCACCCATGTGCGTGACGTAACCACGCAAGCACTTGCTAGTGCTTACCTGCTGGTGGCCATGGAGGACATTCACCCGGTAGGATATGGTATGCCCCAGGTCGCCTCCTCTCTCATGCAATTGTCAGGCTCTTGGTCCATTACCAAGTGCCTTTCTTTTCAGACGGGGTGACTCCAAACTGGCTGACAGTGACCTGCTCGAGTGGTGTCAACTGTTGCGAGCCGCACCCTGCTCATGATGCCACTGGCTGGTTCCATAGGACCGTGCAAAGAAAAGGAGCCACCCTAAAACAGGATATCAGGACCAGTGCTCAGGGGACCAGCTGATTCTGTTGGAAACTAAATCTTTTAAACATCAAGAATATTATATAAGAATTAAACATCCATTGTAAGTGGATTCATCAGAATTTGAAATAGCTTAAAAACCTCTTGAATTCAATATCACTTTAATTCTATGTCAGATTGTGACTTCCATTGGTGGCTTGGACTATGTGAATGATCTACTTTTACTGTAAAGAGTTTTTGGAACTTTTTAGTACCATATAAAGTAATAAAATGTATATTTTCCGTGCATGCAGAGCTTTCCAACTGCCTTCACTTGCACTGGGTATCATTCAACGTCTTCCCACCCAGGAACACTGTCAGGGTTATTCACAAAGCTGCCGTAGGCAGCCGAGTGAATAACCGAGCCGAAGTGAGCCGAACGCTGTTCGGCTATTCACTTCAGGCTTGTACAGCTGATTTCAGCCTCACATCGGCTAAAATCAGCCGTGCATCAGCTGCCCTCGGCTGCTGTACCGGCTATTGTGAACCAAAGGGCAGAGGCGGCCGAAGAGAGCCGAAGGATCAGCTGAAGCTACGGCTGGATCCTTCGGCTCTTTAGTGAATAACCCCCTGTGTAGAGCAGGGGTAAGCAACTCCAACTGTTGTGGAACTACAAGTCCCATGAGGCATTGCAAGGCTCTGACAGCCACAGACATGGGTTGGGATTTCTACACAGAGATGGGATTTATAGTTTCACCCCGGCTGGCATGCCAAGGTCGCCTACCCCTGGTGTAAAGGCTCCTGATGTATGTCCACAGTATCAAAGGCCATACAATGATGTTATGACCTGGCTTACACAATGATATCATCTCACTTCCTACCATGCATTCCTTTCATTGCATCATTTGCAAAAAATAAATAAAAAATCCCATAGCTGGAATCATTACAGGTCACGGGACTGCAAATTTGTCTGAATCTAGGGGTGGGGGGGGGGGGCGGGCACGGATCCATTAGCTTTCATAGCGTTGGCTACAATCGCAGTAATTAAATGGTTAGCGGTTTTGGAAATTAAAAATGAAAGAGGCAGCGCAAGATGCTTTCCACAGCTGGGACAAAAGCAGAGGTCACGCATTTGTTTAATGATTAATTCCGTCTCTTGCTCTGCCTGGTGACTGTATTTTTGTTTTTCAATTACTTATGCAAACATAATCAATTTTAAACTGCTCTCTCCCGAATGCATGTTAATAATTGTGCTAAGTATTACATCATGGCCGCTGTCACATCCAGGCATAAAACTCACTCAAGTGTTCTCGTGTAAGTGTCGGCTTGGCTTAGATCTTCGCTGAGGATTAAAGCTGAACTCCAGACAAACAGATAAATACGCAGATGAGATACATATCTATGGGAGCTGTTATACCTGCCAAAGGATATGTATTTGTCCATCCAGTCTTGAGATTTACAAAGATTTGACACACAGCACTAGACATGTGCACTGCCAAAAAATTCGTTTAGTTTCGTTTTAAATTCGGATTTGTGTTATTTCGTTTTTCGGGATTCGGGTGTGGAAGTCAATTCGGATTCGGAATTCGGATTTGGACGATATTCGGTAGCGGTAGTTCGAACGTTCGTTTCGTGTTCGGTTCTTATTCGTTTCTTATTCGTTTCGTTCGTTCGTTTGCAGCAAAGTGACATTTGAGGGGGAAAAAATATTTTTCTCCTTCTCTAATGTCACTTTGCTCCAACGAACGAAACGAATAAGAAACGAATAAGAACCGAAAACGAAACAAACGTTCGAACTACCGCTACCGAATTTCAGAAATGGAAATTCGGATTTGTTTGCATTCGTTATGTCTGTAATTCGGAATTCGGATACATCCAAATGTCCGAATTTCCGAAAATTCGTCCGAATTTCGATTCGGAACTAAACGAATCGCACATGTCTACACAGCACAGCCCTGTCTGGCAGAGGAGGCAAGCTGACTCAATGAAGAAAAGGCTGTCAGCTTCAGACTTGAAGCTGACAGCTTTTTCCTCCATAATACTAGGTGAGACTCACCTGCCTCCCCTAACTGCACGTCCCTGTTCTCCTCCCCTACATGAAGTCCAATTTGTGAGCGTTCCTTTTGTGGAGCTCAAGCAGAGATCAGCTGCTCTCGACCTTCTGTTGTTAACGCGCATGTTGTGCGCTCTGACCTTATTCTCACTTGTTGGGGCAGATGATTGCCAGGAGCTGCCCACAGTAGTACACCACACACAGCTTGTAAAAGGGTTCATGCACAAATACAATAACATTGGCACACAACATGAAATAGGCTGTATTTTCAGCACCCGCGAGTCCCAGCTTCTGCTTTTTTCTGTCTATAGGAGCAGGCATTTACATGTACATGTGCAGACATAAACTCCTGAATGTGGACATCCATGCACGTGTATGTGTATATGGCAGTACCAGCATTTACACACGTGCACGCACCCACGTAAATTGTATTCTGACCATGCATTCCTAAGATAGAAAAATGCAGCAGCGGGGGCTCCGTTGAGCTGCAAATGCAGGTTGTAGTTTATCCTGTATGCCAATGCCTCTGTATTTGTGCATGAGCCCAAAAAAGCATGTACAGCTCTGTCTTGACTACACACACGCTTCCTCCCCATCTACTATGAGCATGCCCGTCTTTTAGTATGTTAAGGCACTTGTGTTGTACCATGCTGGTCTTGTGCAAGAGGCTGGCCCCAGGGATCAGCTCTGTCATTCCAAGTTGATTTTTTCTTTGTCTCCTACAGAGCAGCATGGTAGGACGGAGGTGGGGGAAAGGCTCTGTCAACCGTGCTAGCTCTGGAGCCACTAAACCAATGGAAATGGGATAACGTGCTATATGTATTTTGCTATATGTGCATTCGGGTAAACCTGCAAATCAACGAAAATCAGTTGATTCGGCGGTTCGTCCAAATCCGAAATAACAAAAAAATGTATGCAATTTTAATAAGCGCCATTTATCTGTAAACTGTTTGCTTTTTTGTTACCTCAATTGCCAAACTCAGGCCTCTTCCAACTCAGAACTGCATTCTAGATGAGCCTCGTCCGCAGTTATCAATTAATGACTTAAGAGAGCTTAATGATCTTAGTACAGACAGTGATTGTGACTGATGGATACTCTGCTTCCAAGCTCTGTCACTACTCTCGGCCTCTTGTATCTAAATCTTCAACCTGTGTCGCCTAATATTCACCTTGATGAAGATGGAGAGACCGCTGCCGGCCTGCAAGACTGAAAATGGGCTGTGGCGAGTAAAAGTCCATTTAAAGGGAAACTGAAAACAGGGCTATAATGCTTCATTTCCATATTATTATAATATTACTTTTACATCTCAGTAGCCATCTTTTTGCATATGCAATTGCCTCACTGCTGCTTAGAGATCGAGGTCAAGTCATAGGCTTCTCTGTATCCTCTGTAATGGGTTTTTTATCCATTGTGAAATGTTGTTAGCCCAGGGCAGTGTGTCTAAATCCCCAATATATGTATTGGGTGGGGGTTAGAGCAGAGCAGCATAGCCGCTCTGCTGCACAATGTCTGGGACACTCTGGCTGGCATCCCACTCAGCACCTGGCAACCAGTGATGTCACTGGTTGCCAGAAGCTGGATGGGACGCCAGCCAGAGCCTCCCTTCCACCCAGTTGCCAGGAGCTGGGCAGGACACTAGCCAAATCACGCCCACCCCAAACAAATCTAGGGGCAGCACTGGATTTGGTGTATCATAAATGATTACCTTTTTTATATAAAATGCTGTTTTAACCTTTTCTCCATCTCACTGTCAGTGATCTCCTCCAGCCAGCCACTTCCTGTCTACATGCAATTTGTTCCAGAATTAGCTGAACATCATTGCTCTGGACCGGCTTCCTGATAGTGACAATGGTGGACCATGCCTGTGCATGTTGGGTGCTCGGACCTTATTCTCACTTGTTGGAGCGGATGATTCCCAGGAGCTGCCCACAGTACACCACACACAGCTTGTAAAAGGGCTGCCTCTACCATGGGCGTATGTGACAGGGTGACAACGTAAGAGCACCAGTAGGATACAGTTGTCACTCCATAACAGAAAGTGCTTGAACCAGAAACTGCATGGCAGGATAACTAGGTATTATTTTAATGAAAGATGCAGATTTTTAAAAAAATAGTAAAATCTCATATCATATTTTAGTGGTTGGGTTTAGATCTGCTTTAAAGGGATGCTGGTTTTGCAGCTTTTTTTCTGCTATAGCACTGAGACTGGTTTATGATTGTTGTGAAGGCAAACCCTCCCACGTACCATTCAGCTTTTGAAATGCTGACAAGGTTTACATCAATACCTTTTAGTACAGATATAAGGATCTGCAATACAATTTGCTGAAATCTTTGTAATGTATACATTTAGGGTTATGAATAGAAAAAAAAAGGTATTTGAAGTTATCAATAAAAAAGAAAGAAAAGATAGTAGACAGTCAAGTACTCAGCTGTCATCTAAATTTTAACAAAAGGATTATATCAGACTTTATTTCTTCCATTAATATACTGGGTAAAAAAAGTTGCTTATAATTTTCTCCAGATGGCCATTGTGCCGCCACCAAAGCACCAATGTGTTTAAAAAGCATTAAAAATACACATGCATATCAAGCATAATTCAAGTATTTTCCTTCTGTAGTGATAACCAAGGGAGCCGCTCAAAAAGGTGGATCCTTTGGCCTTCCTATCCTTAACTGAACCCTAAACTTACTGACACAGTAGCGTAAAGTTGGCTTTATTTTAAAAGGAATAAAAGCCCTGCAATGAAAGTTCCGTTCAAACAATTGCTACAATAACAGCAATAAACTGACACAATACACTGGCACGTGCAATATGGATACAAAATAGGTAACAATACAATAAAATAAGTAACCTTAAAGGTTAACTCTGTAAGAGCCAACTATCAGTGTGGCTTATTTACTGCTACCAAGACCATAACTAAACCACTGGGCAGTGGGAAACTGATATAAAAGTCTGCCAGCGGTGGGGCCCATAACTCTTGGTCACTCTGAAAGGGAGAGTATTTGTACTCCACTATAATGGAGTGGGTGTATCAATCTTCTTATATTAACACTACTGGCAGCAGTCAAATCCCAACAAAGGGAACAAGATGGAACTGTATAAGGTTAGCCAGTGGTGATGTTCAGATACCAGTTCAAATACCAGTGCCGATACTTGGCATTTTCATGAGAACTACCAGGGTTGCGGCGGTTGCAGCTGGTAATTGGCTCTGGCGCTCCACCACTGTCCTGAAATTATTAGTCAGTATTGTTTTAGCAAAACTGTCACATGACAATAAACAAAAATGTATCCGTACTTGTGTCAGTGAGTACTTGGACAAGTATCGGTATTGATACTTGAAAAAATGGTATCGGTGCATCCCTTATATATTTCATAAAACAAAATCATACATTATAACAGAGATGCACAAATCCCGGGAGCTCCGTGTGCTCCTTAAAAATGACAGCTGCCTCCTAACTTTTGAATTTTCTCTAGTCTAGTCCTGGGGCTGGAAAAGCATCTGTACTTGTACTTGTACCGAGTACAGTACTTGGTATCTGAACATCCCCAGTAGCCAGAGGTCTCTTACCTCCGGTGTTGGATAAGTTTCCTCCAGTCAGCACAAAAGCCAAAAAGTCTGCTCAGGTTACACAGACATTTGAGTCTATTTTGTTCTATATTAAGCTCCATATAACACCAAAATCAAAGAATATTGTACATTATGTTGTTGTACGTTATGTTGTTGGGCAGTATTATTTGCTGTAGATCGCTACCTAGAAGTCAACTTGTAGGGGGGTCTTTTCAAACCTTTAATAGTCCACAATGTGGCTTGATGTGTTATCCAAATGGAGGGGTAAAAGGTCAAGCACAGGTTGGTTTGATGCCTGAATTTAGCCATACACTGTCATATTTAGATCTCACATGAGGCTACAAAACAAGAGTGGTGGTCAATTAATCTGCACTAATGGAAGTCAATTAAGAAAAAACAGAGGTTAAAAGCTGCTACACAAAGGCTATTGCCTCAATCAATCCTCAATAAACTGTAAAGTGCTAAAAACCTTCCAATTATATTGCAAATGCACATCATTGGAAGGTTTTTAGCACTGCACAGTTTATACAAAACAAGAGTACCTAGGTACCCTTATATACCAAAAAAGTGCACTGCTATTTTTCAGGAGCAACCAAAATTATGCATGTATAGTATGGTGTCTTATAAATATCTTTGGCGATGAAACAGTAAATTTATACGGATCTTCACACTAGAGCTAAAAAAGGGGACATTTGAGAAGGAATGAGGGGAATAGTGATTTGGTATCAAAACATGGCCAGTACCTCCAAGAGGAACAGTTGGGAGCCATGCCTAAGGCCGGCCTTGGTTGGGCCTATGAGCTTTCCCGAATGAGATCTGGAACCCTTTTTCTAATGTCTGTAGGCAAATTAAATAGAGCCAGGGATTCTGGACACTCATCTGTACCTTGGCTCCAAGACAATTATCTTAGCTTAGTATTATACTGTAACATTAATCTAAACAGTGACAGAATCAGTGAAAAACTAATTACTAAACTGCTACATGGCCAACTGAGCTTTTCCAGGTGACAGACTCCCGTTAAAGAGTGGACAATAGGAATTGGAATTCACAATAAGACTCTTTCGATCTTTTGCATTTTCATTTCCATTGACGGTAAGCAGTAATGACCCAATTTATCTGAGCGTTTACCTGGCTCCTCTACTCTTATAAACACCGCTAATTATAGGAGGGGCCGCTCAGCATTACTATGTCAAATGAAGCATTTCGCCCTCTTCGTGGAGATGGATGGACGCGATTATTCTCTCTGTCTCTTGGCTGCCTGTTTATGTGATGTAGCACTTATTCCATACTGTTGCCTTTGTCCTATAGATTGGCGTATCTCCAACTGCAAATTGCACCATATACAGCTGAAGTTTTGCCAAGTTAAGTACCCAAATGTGCCATTGATAATGATAATTCCTCAAGGCTTATCCGAGGATCTTCTGTTAGATGGAAATAAGCTATTGAGAGATTTCTTTGATCAGAAGTGGATGCTTATGACTGAAATAAAGCCACTTTCCGAGACCACAGAGAACAAAACATGTACAGTAAGGATATATTCTGTATATATTTAGGCGTGTGCTGCACCATGACTGCACCAGCAAGGCAGTTATAATTATGCTATATGGGGAAAGGTATGTGGCTTACCCTCCAAATTTTTGAGTCTGGGTGTTTCCAGTGAAGGGTACTGTTAGTGCTACAGAATGAAGGACATTGTGGGCTTCCAACCTTGGGGAAATAGTTTGGAGAAGATCTGTGGTTAATAGTTTGGAATCAGTATGTGTTCCAGCATGACTGTACCCCTGTGCACAAAGCCAGTGCCATAAAGACAAGGTTTGATGAGTTTTTTGTGGAGGAACTTAAGTGGCCTTCACAGAGCCCTGATCTCAACCCTACTGAACACTTTTGGAATTATTGGGAATGCTGATTGCCAACCATTGATCGTCTCATCCAACATCAGTACCTGACCTCACAATTAGATTTGGCAGAATGGACACAAATTTGCATAGATAACCTTTAAAAAATCTTCTATATAAAAAAAAAAACATTATGGAATATAGCTGCACTGTTATAGCTGCAAAAAAAAGGGCCAACTCCATATTAGTGTCAGTTATTTTTAAATGGGATGACCTACAAGTTCATATAGGTGTGATTACCAGGACACATTTTTGGCCCTAGAGTGTATGTCCTTTTGCCTTACAGAACTACATAATTTGTACACATTTAAAGCTCAAATCCAGAGATGCCCTCACTTCTGGTTTGGTCAATGGGAACAAGAGGGGAATCTACAACAGGGAAATTGATGCCAATGAAAACCCTACTGAACACCATTGGGATGATTTGGAAATTGTTGTTTGAGCCCTGACTTCAACCCTACTGAACACCATTGGGATGATTTGGAATGCTGATTGCCAACCAGATCTTCTCATCCAACATTAGTACCTGACATATAAACTGGTTTTTGGCAGAATAGGCAAAATTTCCATAGATAGCTTGAAAAAAAATCTTCTATAAAACATTCTAGAGTGGACTATGTTATAGCTGAAAAAGAAGGGCCAACTCCATATTAATGTCCATTATTTTTAAATGGGATGTGAGGGTGACAGAGGCCTTGGGAATCAAAGGTGAGAGGTCATCTAGAGTGTGACATCAGCAAGAGGGGGGGGTGTTTGCATTTACGTAAAAAATAATCTATATGTGCATATAAGGGACGATATCACGTCAAATAATGGGGAAGACGTGGAAACTCTATGGCTGGAGCTAGATATGACGGACGCTAGCCGTAAACTTCTCGTGGGTATTTGCTATAAACCTCCAAATATAGGGGAAGAGGGAGAAGTCAATCTTCACTCACAGATAGGAATAGCTGGGAGAGAGGGCAATGTAGTCGTGATGGGTGACTTCAATTACCCAGACATAAATTGGGCCAATGGAACTTCGGGTTCGGCAAAGGCGGGGCGATTTCTAAACATGTTGCGCGAAAAGGCACCTCCAGATTTCTTTCAGGAAAGGTCTACTTTAAAGCTGAACTCCGGGCACAAAACTGTTCCTTTAATTATATTCCCCAACAGCCCCAAAGGATATAAATGCACTTTGTGTGCACCAAATACCTTCACAGACCCAGATATTACATTGGAAAAGCAGGAGTGACACCATCACTGTGCTGCACATAAATTGTGCAGTAGACATGTGCGATTCGTTTCGTTACGAATCGAAATTCGTACAAATTTTCCTGAAATTCGTAAATTCGGAAGCATCCGAAATCCGAATTGCAGTTTTTCCGAATTATATCCGAAATACGAAATTCCGTTAATGAATTTCGGATCCGAATTTCTTTGAAACAGGAACTAATATTACCCCTGTAAATGAGGTTGAACAACATGACAAGATTTTTTTTTTTAATCCGAAATACGGATCCGCTGTTGCTGAGAGTTGCATTACAATACACAGGCAGGAAATACGAAATTCCGTTGACGGAATTTCATTCCGTTACAAACATTTGTTATATTGAAGTTAAAAAGCAAAGTACATTTATATTGGAGTTGATGATAGTTTTTTTTTATCCAAAATACGAAATTCGGATCCGGAATCCGTTAACGGAATTCGTATTTCAGATAAAAAAACAACTACCACATCGACTCCAATATTAACAAAGGTATTTTTGCTTTTTAACTTCATCATATAGAAATGTTCGTACAGTTACAAAAATGTGCCGAAACTAACGAAAATTCGTATTTCGTACGAATCCGAATTGAGTGTCGGACACGAATTACGAAATAACGGATATTCCGAAACGGAACAAATTTTTTGACGGCGCAAAAGTCTATTGTGCAGATTACAGAGCTATGGGAGGGGTCCAGCATGCCCCACCCACAGGGGGTGGGGGCAAGACCAGTCACCCTGAACAAGAAGAAAAAGCAGCAGTGACCAGTCTTTATTAGAGGAAGCTCCAAGCTTCTGCACAGATCTTGAATTAATACACAAAGCTCACCAAGATTCAAGGAAGAGTACACATGATTCTTGTATTCAGATAACATTTGCTTATTCTGAAGTTCAGCTTTAAACGAAAGAAGGGGGAAATCCTTTCTGATTATTTATGAATGTTCTAATGCATTCCCAAACCGCACCGTGACTGGTTCTCTTTAAACAACAAGTGAACCTGTGCAGTAAGGAGGGGTGGCAGTGAAGCTGCATCAGCCCATCACATGGCCACCCCCTGGCACAACCACGCAGAGCATGTAAACTACCTAGCCGCTCACACCTCCGGCAGCCGCATTTCATCTCCCCCCCTTGTGCGTCCCATCAATCGCTCTTCATGATAAACTATGATTCTTCCCATGGTCAGGGGCCTGACTCGCCTTGATGGCTGGCAGAAGGCAGCCGTCAGACGATTGAAAACAGCCCGGAATAGTTATCGATCATTGCCCTGCTATTGATAACCGGCAGCACAGCTCGCTGCCTGCTCTCCCTGGGCGGCTGCGGCTGACTATTCCACAGCACGAAGAGAAATGAAATCCCATTAAATGCCAGAGAAAATAGCCTGAGTTCTCCACTCTCTCTCTCCAATCAAACGGTCAGCGTTCATGTGGATTAATTGAAATACACTGTGCGGGGTGAGCCGGGCTGCCTATTGATTGATGCCGTTTTCCAGATTAAGATTTAAAATCTGCAGGTTCTCTTTGGTACCCAGGCGGCCCTGCCCGGGCCCCCCTGTGCCCGGGATTGTTACGCCACTGCTATCTATCTATCTGTCTATATTTTGCATATGTCAAGTCCCAGAATTTTCCTATTTGTATTTCTTTTTATGGCGCCTGCTTTCTCTCTTTTTTTTTAACTTCAACTTTGGCCACAAAAGATGTATTCAAATATATTCCTGAAACTAATTGCAGAGTATGGGGAAATACTGGACTATGATACCTGACAACTGACTGAAAACTGACTCTGATACTTGACTATGATACCTGACAACTGACTGACAATTGACTCTGATACTTGACTATGATACCTGACAACTGACTGACAATTGACTCTGATACTTGACTATAATACCTGACAACTGACTGACAATTGACTCTGATACCTGACAACTGACTGCAAACTGACTCTGATACTTGACTATAATACCTGACAACTGACTGACAATTGACTCTGATACCTGACAACTGACTGCAAACTGACTCTGATACTTGACTATAATACCTGACAACTGACTGACAATTGACTCTGATACCTGACAACTGACTGCAACATGTGACTCTGATACTATAATACCTGACAACTGACTCTGATACTTGACTATAATACTTGACTATGATACCTGACAACTGACTCTAATACTTGACTATGATACTTGAGAACTGACTGAAAATTGACTCTTATACTTGACTATAATACCTGACAACTGACTCTGATACTTGACTATAATACTTGACTATGATACCTGACAACTGACTCTAATACTTGACTATGATACCTGACAACTGACTCTGATACTTGACTATGATACCTGTCAACTGACTGACAACTGTCTCTGATACTTGATTATGATACCTGACAACTGACTCTGACACTTGTCTGTGATACCTGACAGCTGGTTTCCCATAACATGACTGGGGTATTAAAGATGCCTGGTCCCCAAACATCACCCCACTTCAATAACCCCAAATAACCTTGACAGAAACTGGAGTTTACATGGCCATATCAGCCTTTTATTAGCCAAACTTATAAATGACACAAACACAACACCAGTTTAAATAGGGCCACTTGTAGGGACCTTGGCAGGTTCACCCGATGACCATCTCTCCACCAACTGACCACTTTTGGATCCCTCCCCCCTATGCTCCACCTCCTGAAGCCCCTCCTGTTCCTGCCAAACCACCAACCATGTCAATAAAAACCCGCTGGCTTTACTTCTATTGTTTTATTATTGTTATTATTGATATTGTTATATTGTTTTAACTCTTCACCTGTTTCCTCTCTTTAAATCCTAGTCAAGTAGGTCTACACCTATTGCTTTCAGCGTATCTGGAAGTGCTTTAAAGGTGACGCTAAACTCTAGAGTTAAACCTTAAAAATGCATTTAAGTTTGGAGTGAGTTTGGAGAGGTGACTCCTTTACAACACACACAGGGACCATGGGGAACAAAAGTAGCCCCCCTCCAGCAGGAAGGACAGTGTCAGCACTAATTTAGAGGTGATTGGAGGATCTGCTGCCGAGCGATACACAAATAAGATACATTTTTGTTAATAGATAACATATTTGTATTTTTTTTTAAGGATTAACTCCTGATCACCAGGTATAATTTTAATGAAGGCTGCATATTTAAAAATATTGAAATTACATTAACAACGTTAAAAGAGAACTATTGGGTAAGTGTTTTTCCCCATATTTCTTTTAAGGTAGACTAGTATATGTCCTCCCGTGACCCAGAGCTCAGTATATCCGAGCTACAGCTCGTGGTATACTGAGACCGCCGCAGCCGGGATGGATCCCAACAATACTATCGAGATACACCCAGCTGCGTGAGTGACAGCTGGCTATGCCTATCTAGAGGCAGAGCCAGCTTTGCCCTCCCCCGTCCATTCCTCCGGTCAGCGCTGGAAGATTGGAGCAGGGAGGGGGGAATCAATGCAGGGATTCACTGCTCTCTGCAGGGAGATGATCAAGAAGTGAGCGAGCGACGGTATGTGTTGGCTTACTTCCCGATCTATTGAACCGACGTGTGACAGTTTAATTGTCACACGTTGGCTTGAACTATGAGGATGAGTGATTTTCACTCACCTCATAGTTCTCCTTTAAATCTTATGAGATCTTAATAACCGCGTTTGGATCTACTTTAAAAGCAAAGAGTGATTCTTGGTTGCTAAATAGAATAGTACATTGTTACAAAAATTGAAACTTGCTTAGAAAATAAGGATGGGTTTTGGACCCAAAGAGAGATAGTTGGGATCTGTCTTAGGTTAAAGTGAGACCTCCATGTGTGTCGGTGTGAGTGCCGATAGAAAGGTGAGCAGAGGACTTTTCCACAGAGAATTATCATAGTTTATTTCCAGTGTTCCAGCTCCATCCTATAGGCTTTATCACAGCCAGCTGGCTTAATAAACCACTGCATTTATAACTACCATCAGAGGCATAGCTATGATGCCACTGAGTGATTGGACAGTATTATAGGCTTAGCAGAGGTCATGTGATCACATAAACCGCCAATGCAAATACTGAATGGATGCAAATGATTCTAGAATACTATAAACAGGCAATGTATCAAACCTGCAAGATGCAATATAGATCAAGCAAGGAAACCGTGCTCAATCACAGAGAGGTAACATTAGTTAAAAGACCTGCAGAGGAGGATATACATAAACAAGAAAGCTATACAGAAAAAGAAACTTCAGATTACAGAGCCTGCCAGCCCAGCCAGAAAGCATTTTAAGGCAGCCTAGAGCTGCACAATTCGATCCGCTGACTTCCAATTATATGGATGCTTCCAGCACTGCAGCACTGGTTGCATGGAGTGTAATGATGTGTGTTACAGCAGGTCAACTCATCAAACTACACAGCAGGCACTGGTGCACTTTGCTCAGCTTGGGATGCCTGCTAAATCATCCAGGGGGCTGGTTATGTCATAGGCTCTTCATCAGGAAACAGTCCTTCATAACCAGCCTGGGGCTACTAAGGTAATGGGGTGGGAGCAAACTGTTGCAGGGAGCATGAACAGGGCAAGAGGTTTGCTGTTTGGGCTTGGAAAACACTAAATTCATCCTGAATATCACAAATTTGGTTTGGTAAAGCTAGAATCAAAGGTTTGTGATGTTGAAGTGCAATAAATTTGGTGTGAAAATACAGTGAAAGCCATGCAGTGTGCATAATTATATGTGCATAGCAGACATTCTGCACATCTAATTTGATGCATTACTTATTTAAAGGACGTCTATTTACATTGTAAAATTTTAAACCAGTACAGGACTGATTTCTAATTCGGCAATTATATGGTCACCACCAAGATGTCATAGAAACACCCCTGTGGGGGGTACCTATTAAAAAAAATAGGGTCATATTTAATTCACACCCTTATCCAGGCATGCAGCTTGGGATGCCAGGAAAGAGAGAGCAGCAAGTGTGCTCCGCCCCTTTTCTGTACCATACCAATACAAGTGGGGGTACCTTGCAAGGGAGGGTGACACCCCCCCCATCCTTGCAAAGCACCCTTGTCCCAATGTTGAGGGTCAGGGGCCTCTTTCAAATGTCCATGTGCCCCAAAAAGGAAGTAGAGGTAATAACAAAATGTGGTTGAATCTGGAAGCCCTTTTTATAATACTTGGGCAACCAGCTATCCATCATTTCCCAGGGAAATGAGTACAGGGGTACCCCTTACTTACTTTCTAATATGTCTAATATGGTCTTCAGCAAGGATCACAATGACCCATCGCCCACTGATCTGTATATACCGCATACTGCTGCCATCATGAATCCCAGGTGACGTCATTGTCCAAATTTGGTCACTCACGTCATTCGGGATTACTGAAAGTAAAATTAAGTTACAGCAGTTGGGAATCTGTCATTAAGTGTCTGGTGTGCAACATGTACAGCCCTCTTGAATGGTGTTCAGCAATGAGGGGGCCCTAAAGAAAGGAAGAGTGCCCGGCCCCAATAACAGCCAAGGCGCTGACATTGCCTTGGGGACTACACACATGCACTACCCCGTAAACCACTGAGGCTAGTAATCCCGAATGACGTGAGTGACCAAATTTTTTTTCGACATTGCCTTCTGGGACTGCACACATGCACTACCCCGGTAACCGCTGAGTCACTGACATTGTCTCCAGGGACTACACACATGCACTACCCCAGTAACCATCGAGGCACCGACATTGCCTCCGGGGACTACACACATGCATTACCCCGGTAACTTCTGAGGCTCCGACATTGCATCCTGGGACTACACACATGCATTACCCCGGTAACTACTGAGGCTTCAACAGTGCATCCTGGAACTACATACCTGCACTACCCTGGTAGCGGCTGAGGCACCAACATTGTCTTCTGGGACTACACACATGCACTACCCCGGTAACCGCTGAGGTGCCAACATTTTTTGATGAGGGGGTTTCTTACACTGGGGCATCATGGTTTCTTACACTGGGGCTCTGAGGTTTTTAGTTATGCCTCTGGTGTTCATATTTGTTTTTTTTGCCAATTTTTTGGCCCGTTTGGCCTAACAGCCAATGATGTGAACACCAATATGTTTGAACAACACTACTAGGAAACAAAGACTGTGGTTTAAGGCACCTGGATCCCACCATTACTCTTAATCCTCTATTACTCTTAATGCCTCTAAATCCCATTCTATTCCTATTGATACCAGTAAACAAATAATTGGTAGGAGAAAGTCTGCAAAAAAATGATATTGTAGAATCTTTTCTTACTGCCCAAAGACCAGCAGCATATAATGAGCTTTCATCTGTCAGGCAACGGCTGTTATTTACTCCGGCGCTGTATTGGTAGTGCAGAACCTCGGATGAGAGCTGAATACACGCAGAGGACGGAGAACACGACAACCGAATGACAAGATCTCCCTCTGGTGACACAGCGCAATAAGGCACATGGCTGAGCTCTCATCCATCGCCATCGCTTCTCGAGAAAATAAGTCATGTCATATCCAACCCCAATTACACACAACATAAATTCTTTCCAAGATGTGTCCTGGATTTTCTGAATTTACTGAATGTTCTACCCTAAAATGTTTGCTAGGTGGACAGGATAGAAAATAAATGTGTCAGTCACTGGCAGAACACATGCATGGTTCCCGGTACTTTAAAATGAATGCCAAAGGCTTCCTGTTTTCTTCTGTATTGTCAATAAAAGTGCATGTACACACTTAGGGCTTCATTTCTAATACATCCGCCCGGCGTACGCACAGCACTAGGGCCCCTGGATTACAGTGACAAATAGAGTAATTTCCTATACCCTCCAGCACCATCTAGGGGCCCTATGTAAACTCTAAATAAATAACAGTTTTCTAAAACAATGGGGGTTTTTTTGGCCAACCATTCTTGTTTTCTGCAGCACCATTTATAAACGTACACCTTTTTTTTAAACTGTACGATGTTAGTAAGTTGGTTAAACGAAAGACAACCACACAGTAGTTCAAGTGACTTTTAAGCCTTTCAATACCAGTGCGCTGATTTCGGGCCTCTGCAGATAAACTCCTGGCACCTATAACTGTCGGTAATCTGTTGTAAAGCTGACTGTTAGCTTTGTGCACTAGAAGTGATTCACCCGCCTGGCACCCCTGCCTTGCTTTCTTGGCTCGGCTACCCCTCCTGGGGGCCTGTGGGTACAGGACAGGCATCACCTGTGTCAGCGGGAAGCGGGGAGAGAGACTAGTGAACATCCATTCACTGATCTCCTTCCTGCTGAATGGAACTGGAAGTAACGCTCATTGCATCACTTCCGATTCCTCAGCTGTCATTCCCTGGCTAAAAAAGCCGGGGTAGAAGCTATTCAAATGAGATTCGCATTTTAATAGCTTCTATGAAGCGGAAAGGCGCCACTAGGGGTCTGATAGACCCCTAATGTCACCTTAAAGTGAACCTGCTACCACTAATATGCTTGTGAGTCCCCTATGTCAAAGCAATGAAGTAAAGTTTTAAAAAAGTTTTAAAAAATGAAATCAATGTAAAAACACGCCAGATGAGCCCGCATGCAAAAATGCATATTGCGCTGCACATGTCAGGTATCACTGTATGTGCCAGAGTCAGTTAATTCTAGGGCCAGTATTCATGGTTAACGCTAAACTGATGACCTGTATGGGCTTTTAAAGCGTTGCCTATGGACAATTTGGGGTACCGTTTAAAAGGCGCCGTTTAAAAGGCACACACAATTTTTAAGCTTGGCATGTTGGGTATCTATTTACTCAGCATAACCTCATCTTTTACCAAAAAAATAAGTACTATATTGTGTTTTGGGGCACTAAAAATAACCTAAGCATATTTTTTATGGAAATTTGGGATTTGATAAAGGAGTTGCGCTAATATCGTGCGGCATAAAAATTTGTAACTGCCTCTTGATTATTTTACAGGGTCTCTGCTTTCAGGAATTATATAATTCTGGGGGGTTTAAGTAATTTTCAGGCCTAAAATGTGGATTATAACATGTGAGCAAAAAAAGCAAAAAAAAAAAACAGCTTGGCAAAAAAAAAGGTTAAAATGGCCGCACTATTTTATTTGGGATTAGAAATAAATGACATTTAAAATGTATGAACTCAACAGACCTTCAACCTCATAATGACAAAAGATCAAACAAACCTTAAGGCTAGGTTCACACCTGCACTACACCGCACGACTGGGGTGCCATTAGAAAATAATGGCACCCACAGCGCAATCGGTTCACACCTTGGCGACTCCTGACCGTGCGGCAATCTCCGTGGAATCGTGCACGATTGCCACGTGGTTAGGTGTCGCCTAGGTGTGAACCAAAGAACAAGGAATGAAGTGATCAAAGAAGATCAAATCGCAGTACAGTATAAATGAGGGTCGGGGAGTCAAAAATGTAGTACAAAAATGAATAAATGTATTTGAAATGGATAAAATTCCTGGTCATGAACACACACCAACTAGCCACCACCTGTTATACAATTAAAAGGTTATTGCAACAACCAAAACACTCATACTGAAAAACATGCACACTAGGACGGGCTGAGCAGCGTAAAGGTTTGAAACCAGTGAACTTGAGTTCTTTGATAAACAGCGCTGAGAATATATGTGCAATGTGAGGTGTGTAACTCAGTTGGAGATACACTGTAGCAGTAAGCTATGGAACCCCTTAATCTGTATTTGGACCTCTTCGAGGTATCTGAAAGCTTGGTAGTTCCAAGGGGCAATATTGTAGCACTTAGTCAATTACATTTGTAGCCACAGCTCTCGATGTAAAACAGGCCGTTATAAAGACGAATGTTTTCATGAGCTCCGATATTGAATATAGGTGTGAACCAAGCCTAAAGTTTGCACCCAGTTTTCCAACTTTGGTATGTGTTAGTAACACCATACATATCTGTAACCCATTAGGGAGATTCACCCTCTCTATTTGTCCTGGGGACCGTTATCACTGGAAGTGAAGGAAAATCCCAGATTTTGGGTTGTCTTCAGAAAAGGAATAGATGGGACATCTTTCAATGGGGGGGGGGGGGAGAGGTTATTGGAGAGATTTCCTTTTACTTAATTTTATGGCTATAGGACAGGAAGTAAAGGGAAATCTGCCCAATGGGACACAAATGGCAAACAACGGCTGACAAGGGTTATAACCCTCCCTTATTCTATCCAAAACTAACTAAAACGTGTTGGCTTCAGTTCTACTTTATCTACATACATAGTTATAGCTGCCTTGTGTATTTGTATCATTTAATGGTATAAATACAGATACATTTCTTTTAAATAAAAGCAGGTTTAAAAAAAAGATAATAAAAGTGTATTGCATTCTTTTACAAGATATCTCCTTTATTGATTTCAATTAAACAATCAATTATCTGTATGTCTGGGTAAAAATATTCTCTAAAATCTCTAC
>NW_017306553.1:450030-460180 GCF_000935625.1 Nanorana parkeri
ATAGATTAATAATTCATAAAATAGAAATGTATTTAAAATAAATAAATAGATAAATAAATACATAAATCTCTTTAAAACTGCTGCCAGTCCAGAAAAATACCTGTTCATCTGCTAGAAATCCAGAGAGCTCCTTACTTCCTGTTTAAGCTGACAACACAATGCCTTAGTTAGTGGCATAACAAGGGCGGTGCGGGGGGTGCGGCCTGCACCCGGGTCCCACCATTGGAGGGGTGACACCACAATGACTGACAGTGATTGTGGTGTCACCCCCTATGAAAAGCCGGGCACTCGGTCACGGACCGAGAGCCCAACAGTGTCAGGAGAGAGGAGGGGATGAGATATCCCGCCGGGTGAATGTCCCCTCCTCTCTCTTGGTGATGGACGCCGGCAGGCGTCAATAAGACGACCGTGCATGTGCGATGATGTCATGGGGGGGGGTGTCACCCGATCTCCGGTCCAGGTGACACCCAGCCTGTGGATGCCCCTGCGTTAGTTGCACCAAAAAGCAGTATTATCAGCCCTGCACAGTTTTCTCCTGCTGATTATAGAACTCTTACCCCTCTCCTCATCTCCATACCATGGGGGAGCTGTTCTGTAGTCTAGAATGGAGAACTCAGACAGGGCTGACAATATGGCTTGGGATTTCAGTGCACCAGAGGCGGTTTCAACAGGAGGTGCCATGGACAAATGTTCCTGTGTTGCAGTGATGTACTGAATGTTTTTGCTTTGAACAACACTTCTACAATGCACAGTGACCATGTCAGTCCTCTGTGTTCCGAGTCGCTGATACACCCACATACCTGTACATTCGGCGCTATTCACGGGAGCCCGTCTCTGGATCGCCAGACATAAAAAAAAGCTAAAACGTGTAAATACTTCACTGCTTGGAGTCTCTGGGTTTTATATCAGCCTTTTCCAGCAGGGAAGTACATAGCATTCTAGCTCTTGAAATTGGAAAGCACAAAAATCTAGATATATACAATTGAGCGTTTTGTTCATGTAACCTTTTCCTAGCACGGCGGTGTTCTTAGTGCTCCAGAGTACATGTACAAGCTGAATGTGTATTGTGCTGCATATGTAGATCTATCCAGTCCCCGTCCTTGCTGACCCTCTTAAAGGGTTAGCTCACCTTTACATTCAAATTGCCCGTGCATCTCAGCATCCCCAGTACATTAAAAACACTGACAAGATTTTGAAAATGAAGCTTATTTTCAATGTCATACCTTTAGGACATAGGTGGCCTCTACAAAGCCTGTCTCAATAACTACTATGTAAGCTGTATATGTAGATTTATCCTGTTCCCCCTTGACTCTCTTAAAGGGTTTGCTCACCTTTACATTAAAATTGCCCATGCATCTCAGTACATCAAAAAACACTGACAAGATTTTGAAAAAGAAGCCTATTTTCAATCTCATACCTGTAGGATGTAGGCGGTCTCTCGCGAGCCTGTCTCAAAAACTTCTAGATAGGCTGTATATGTAGATTTATCCTCTCCCCCATGACTCTCTTAAAGGGTTAGCTCCCCTTTACATTAAAATTGACCATGCATTCCAGAGTCCCCAGTACATTAACCCCTTCATGACTGAGGCCCTTTTTTCATTTTTTGCACCCATGTTATATTCCACACGTCGTCAGTCACGAAGGGGTTAAAAAACATGGAGAAGATTTTGAAAAAGAAGCTACATTTCAGTGTCATACCTGTAGGACATAGGCGGCCTCTCCCGAGCCTGTCTCCATAACTTCTAGGTAGGCTGTATATGTAGATCTATCCTGTCCCCCTTGACTCAGGACAGCCCATCCACAGCATCTGTCCGGGCTCTGAAAAGAGATTCGGCTCCACCGTGATCGCCAGCAGACCTCTACTCACTGAACCAAATATCATCTTCTGTGAGGGTGAGTGCACACACGTCTTGCTCGCTCCATGCATACCAATATTACACCATTTGCTGTCTTTGCATCTTTACTGTTGCCCGAGAGCACTCTCAACATTGGACTTTTTTTGGAACTTTCTATAGCACTTCTGCCTTGCAGCACTGGGAGTCCTCAGCTCAAATCCTGGCCAGGAGACTATCTGCAAGGAGTTTGCATGTTCTCCATATGCTTGGGTGAGACATCTACCACATGCTGGAAGGCTAATTGGATCCTGTCTAAATTAGCCCTGTTTGTACATGAGATAGGGACCTTACATTGTAAGCTCCTTGAGGGCGGGGACAGGGCCCGGATTTCCCACTAGGCCAACCAAGGCCCGGCCTTGGGGCAGCAGGGAGTAGAGGGGCAGCAGGGGCGTGAAACTGATATCTCCCGATGCCCGGGCGGGTAGTTGTTTTCTACATTTAGCCCTGCTTTGGGCAAGCAGAGCTAAATGTACAGCAGGGAAGCCACCGCTTGTTTTGTACAAGTGATCTCGGCGACATTGTATGCAGCCTGCAGGTCTCCCATTCACCATGGTGGGGGCGCGTTGAGGAACCTGGCCTTGGGGCAGCAGAGAGAGTAAAGCCAGCCCTGGGCGGGGACTGATGTAAATGTGCCGTGTAAATTGCTGGCATTACATAAATGCCTGTAATAAATACATTTGCCTCTAATGGAATCGACCTTTAAAATATTGAATAGTAGCAGAATACAATATTTGCGAAAGTGGTCCCTTAATTTGTTTCCTGTGATTAAACATGGCATCAAATTAGATTAGTTTGAAGCCTCTCACAATATTACATTCAAATAAAGGAAAAGAAGTGCGAGGGGGAAAAAAAATATATAGCTGCTTTCCATCATCTCTGAGAAATTATGTTTTATTTGATGATTTGTAAGTTACGGAGTTGTGCTAATTAACCTAAATCGAGATGCTGCTTGGATGGTTTTAAATACCACACTCGGATCTATACACCTGTACGCTTCAATTAAGGGCAAAACAAGCTTTCAACATCCAATTAGATAAATTTTTTTCTTTTCTTATGATGTGTTATAGTTTGTACCTGACTGAAAAGCTAATTCAACCGTTTTATATACACAATATGTATATTCCAGGTGCATCAAATGGTGTGCAGACTTAGCGCCCATTCACACTTGAGCGTGAACGTTTTCAGGCAATTTTGGATCTTTTTAAGCGCATTTTGAACATGTGTTATAGGATTCGAGGCTTGAGCATTTTTATTTTGGCCAATTAAATGTCAGTTAATGGGAGAAAGAAATGATTGATAGAAATTAAGCTTTTTTTCAGGTGCTCCCACTGAAGTCTATGAAAAAAGCTCAGGTACTATTTTTGGGCTACAAATGACACAATGTTCAGGTATGAACTGGCACCATTAACAATAATGTTCAGCATTATCTGTGCTGTGATCTCTGTAAGAGGTAGTAAATACCTAGAAGTGTTACACTGACACAATAGGGAACATGAAAAAAAAATATTTGATGCTCGCTCACTTCTCGATCATCTCCCTGCTGAGAGTGGTGACTGTCAGTCACGGCTCCCTGCAGGGATTCCCCCCCTCCCCGCTCCGATTCTCCAGCTCTGACTGGAGAAATGGACGGAGAGGGGGCGGGTACAGCTGGCTCTGCCTCTAGATAGGCAGAGCCAGCTGTCACTCACGCAGCTGGGTGGATCTCAACAGCATTGTCTGGAACCGTCTCAGCTGCGGTGCTCTCTGTATATAGTGAGCTGTAGCTTGTGATATACTAAGCTTAGGGTCATGGGAGGAGGTCAGTATATATCCTCCTGTGACCTTAAGGAAAACTATGGGGAAAAACACTGACTCCATAGTTCTCTTTTAAAACAAAAATGAGTAACTGTCAAACAAATAATTATCTTACATGCAACATTTTAGGATGGATATGGTGATAAAAAAAGTAACTTTGATGTGTAACAATTCACATAGTTGAAACGCCAGGTAGGCCCCTGCCATTATTGCTAGACAATAATATGTATTTTGTAATTGGTATGTCTAGCGGATACGGTAATCTCAACTCTAATAAGAGACATTTGCATGAAGAGTGTATTTACCTCCATAATTTCAATGTAAATAATAATAGCACCTTAGGTTTTGCAATCCTCTACCCAGTAGGAACATGAGAGCCAGGTAATTTTCATGTACGACGATGTCCTGATCTGACCTCCTTTTCCTTCCCCTCTTCCTCCGCAGGTCTCTTTGTCTGACAAGACCTTGTGACTTGTATTTCTTGCCTGGCTCTGTCAAGGGATCACGTCCCAGGCTTAGCCCAAAACACCAATTAGTCTGGCTGGGAAAGAACCTCTTTTCCCAACTGCGCTAAGGAGAAGTTACAATTAAACTTAAGCACTTTTCCTCCCATGGAGAGGGAGCTCAATACAGAACTGATTAGAGTGGGAAACTGTGACTTTCTATGTCAGCAGCTTACATTCCCGAAAAGAGAACTACCACACAAAAATATGTTCTTTCACGACTGTATAAATATTATGTTATAGAGCTTGCTATCAAATGTGCTACAGCCTAAGTTCCATTCTTCCTTTGAGGACCTTTACATAGTTTACATAGTTTTACATATTATTTGAGGTTGAATAAAGACACAAGTCCATCAAGTCCAACCTATTGCTGATGTGTGCGTATGTATATATATATACACACACATATATATATATCTATATATATATAGATATAGATATAGATATATATATATCTATATATATATATAGATATATATATATGTGTGTGTATATATATATATACATACCTACACACCCACACATACACACATAGGTCAATTCATTCTTAAGTGTACCTGTACCCCTGTATGTTATGGTTTCTCAGGAAATCGTCCAAAAGCATCTAGAATGATTCCACATTCTTAGCTGAGATCACTGCCTCTGGCAGCGAGTTCCAGACCCTAACCGTTCTAACTGTGAAGAACCCCCTGCGCCCCTTGTGCTGGAGTTTCTTTTCCAAAATTTTAGGTGGTGGCCTCTAGTCTTTGTTACGGAGTTAATTGTAAAGAGTTTGTTGCTAATGTTGCTGTCACCATTGAACAATTTGTACATGAAAATCATGTCCCCCCTTAATCCCCTTACTTCCAACGTGAACATGTTTAAATTTAGTAGCCTTGTCTCAACCTCCAAATATAGGGGAGGAGGGGGGAGGCTCATCTACAGTCCGAAATAGAAATAGCTGGGAGGGAGGGCAATGTAGTAGACCTTTTTTTAGCAGTGGATTTTATTTGTGTAATGTTTAGTTTATAGAATGGTACCTGTGAAGGTCCTTATTCATCCAGGTCATGGTATGTCTAGCAATAGTCACCTTCAACTCGGCTTGTTTTGTAATGTTGTAGATGCTTTGTAACACATCAAAGCCCCGTCTTCAGTTCTAGTGATACTTTTGATATACTTTTTCCATTACTTTTATCAAATGTTTATTTCATAAATAAAATGTTTTTCATAGGGTAAAATTATCCAATCTTAGCAAGCATGCTGGGCTTTCTAATAACAAAGCCTAGCACTAACCCCTCACTTATCGCCTGGCTAACTAAAAATACACATGGCTCTGAATGAGATATGGACTAAGAAGGGACTCTGTCCCTCCTCTAAGTTATCCAATTGTGTTTGTTTCATGAGTAGATCTAGACAGAAGGAGATCAAGTTGAACAGGTAACAGGCTATTTTCATACAACCAGCCATCATTAAATCACCTGAAAACATGGTGCCTGTGAAGGTCCTCATTTATCTAGGCCATGGTATACCTAGCGGTAGTCACATTCAAGTGGACTTGTTCTGTAATGTTGAAGATGTTTTGTAGCTCATCCAAGCCACTTCATCAGGTCTAATGCGTGTCAGGAACATGTGTTTTATATAATATTTCCATTACTTTTATAAAATGTTTATTTCATAAATAAAACATTTAGCATAGGGTAAAACCATGCATTTCTAGCAAGCATCCTGGGCTTTCTGATAAGAAAGCCCAGCACTACGCTTTCACTTATTGCCTGGCTAAAAAAAAATGCACATGACTCAGTTTGAGCTATGCAGTAAGAAGAGGCTCTGTCCCTCCTCTAAGTTATCCAACTGTGTTTTGTAAACAGACCTAAGCAGCAAGAGATCAAGTTAAACAGCTAACTCAAGCTATTTACAGTACAACTAACCATTAATACATCAGCAGAAAACCTGATGTCAATTACCTGTAATGTGCCACCTGCTGTCTGCAAGTGTTTATAAATATGTATATGTTATATTTACACTTTTTCATATTTACAACATGTTAATAGTTACAAATTATTTCATATTTACAAGATATTCATATTTGCAAATATTCTTTATCTTATTCTTTATTTCTTATTTAAAATGTTTATTTTTACAAAATATTTATATTTGCTAAATATTTCATATTTAAAATATAAAGATAAACTAATGTTTTTGGTGTTACCACAGTTGTCATGTTTTCTTAGCATTTACTTGCTGTCTGATGTTCTTCAATCAGACAGTTTATTATTGTTTTCACTGCCCCACATGAAATAATGGAGTAGAGTGCAAGCCATTAGCCAAAGCAGGAAAATACGGTTAAATTGTATTCTTTGTAGGCTTAATATATTACAGTTGCAAGCTTTAAAATATATCTTAATCTTCTCTAGTCTCTTTTCAGCCACTTCCTCTCTTAAGTGTATATCCCTGGCTCCCAACCTGCAGCCTAGACGACCCATGCAGCCCTTTGGAACTTACAGTGTGGCCTCTGCAGACAACAGTGTGTTTTCCCTTACCTAGGTGTTTACTCAAGCCAGTGAAGGAAAAATATTCCTTAGAATGAATTCTTGTATTTAAGTGGTTCCGTTCATTTATTTCACACTTTTGTTCTGTGCTGTCATACGCTATATTGCCAAAAGTATTGGGACGCCCTTACACACACATAAACTTTAATGGCATCCCAGTCTTAGTCCGTAGGGTTCAATATTGAGTCCACAAGGTTTAGGAGTTTGTCTATGGGAATGTTTGACTATTCTTCCAGAAGCAAATTTGTGAGGTCAGTCAAGCCAGTCAAGTTCCTTCACCCCAAACTCGCTCATCCATGTCTTTATGGACCTTGCTTTGTGCACGGGTGCGTGGTCATGTTGGAACAGGAAGGGGCCATCCCCAAACTGTTCCCACAAAGTTGGGAGCATGAAATTGTCCAAAATGTCTTGGTATGCTTATGCCTTAAGAGTTTCCTTCACTGGAACTAAGGGGTCAAGCCCAACCCCCGAAAAACAACCCCCACCCCATAATCCCCCCTCCACCAAACTTTACACTTGGCACAATGCTGTCAGGCAAGTACCGTTCTCCTGGCACTCGCCAAACCCAGACACGTCCATCAGATTGCCAGACAGAGACAAATTATTCGTCACTCCAGAGAACACGTCTCCACTTCTCTTGAGTCCAGTGGCGGCCTGCTTTACACCGCTGCATCTGACGCTTTGCATTGCACTTGGTGATGTAAGGCTTGGATGCAGCTTCTCGGCCATGGAAACCCATTCCATGAAGCTCTCTATGCACTGTTGTTGTGTCAATCTGAAGGCCACACGAAGTTTGGAGGTCTGTAGCTATTGACTCTGCAGACAGTTGGCGACTTCTGCCTCTCTCTTTTAATTTGCGATTGTATGTCTTTTATTCTCCTTTCTTTCTTCTTTGCTGCTTTTGTTAGGTTAATACTTATTCTTGATATTATAGGCTCTTTTACCTGCTATAGTCAGTACAAAGATGGATTGTGTTGGCAATTCAACAGCATATATATGATTGTATTGCTATTTCTTTTGATCTGTAGATGGTGCTGTAGTGCATTGTTAGTCTCTATGCTTTTGCATGGTTATCTACGATACAGTTCGCTCTGTATGCTATATAATGCTGTATTTTGATATAATATTCTTCTAAGCAAGTAAAACTTATCTCTGCATTCCACAAGATCTCAGTGCTTCATCTAAACACATAACCAACAGATTGTTCTTCTTTATTATTGCAACGGTTTGAATTTACCATCTATGCTTGAGAAGAACTGGTTTGAAAATGAATATCAATATTTTGCATTGCATTGCATGATGAACATGTTCTGTCCGAGCTGTTTAATAAACTTTGATTTGAACAATATATAAATAAAATGAAATAAATAAAAATAAATAAAATTAACTGTTATAGCCTTCCTTTGTTGGAACCAGCGACTGTAACACTGGCTGTATGACAAACAGGGCCAATGTCACCGAGACCTGTGTTTCCTACCAAATAACGAGAAATCCAGGCACGACGAGTAGATAAATCAAGCTGGCAAGACAGCTTTTTCGAAAGAACATCGCCAAAAACACGAAGAAAAACGCTACCTGAACAGCAGATCAATCACATTTTTTAAATATGCCTCTTTGTGTGAATACGTGGATGTTGTAAACATTTAAAAACTCGTATTTCATGTTGGCATTTTGCGTTCTTTTTTTATCTCGCGGATAAAACGTAGAGGCCCCCGGTCTGTTTATGCATGCGGATCACGGAGGTCTTCGGGAACGCTGGGAAAGACGATGCCCCGGCAACACGTAACAGCAATTAAAACAGAACCAGGTGTTCCTCCTATCCCATGTATCACTAACCTCATCTCAGCTCCCTTGCCACAACATCACCTCTGCATTTCAAAAGACGTCATTAAGAGTTGGCTCTCTTTTAAAGGGGATGACCGCGCAATCCTTCCGGCTTTCCAGGATCACACGGCGGTCTGCGAAGTGAAGGTTTCATTTAGTCGTCCTGCCAAAGTTAAAAAGCAAGGGGAGAGATAAAAAAAAGCTGGTACGTCGTTTCAATGACATACTTAGGAAACAGTAATGGGTTTTAATGTGTGTTAAATTAACTGGACGCATGCTTGAACTGACAATTATGCAAACGCGGACAGACCCTATGAGGTAGCAAAGAAATTAGATCTCGGATTAAATAGCGGGAGGCTGCTGGCACATGTGGGCAATTAGACATTTAGCCTTCAACAAAGTCAGCGACTTTCCGCTCTGACACCTCTTTTTTCTTCTTCTTAGGACAGAACAAGGTAAAGGAATGGGTCTTGAGAACTAAATGTGTTCAGATGTCACAGACCCCATTGACGGTACAGAAGAGAATATGAAGCCAATGCTTCCCCAAGCGCTCATGCGTATTGAGATATTCTGCTTTCTGTAGCGTTGGGCTTATGATGGAGAAATTGATATTCAATGCAGTATTGCAATCAACAATGGAAAGATACACTATATTGCCAAAAATATTGGGACACCCCTCCAAATCATTGGATTCAGGTGTTCCAATCCCCTCCATGGCCACAGGTGTATAACATCAAGCACATCGGCATGCCTCTACAAACATTTGTGAAAGAATGGGTTGCTCTCAGGAACTCAGTGACTGCAAGCGTGGTACCGTGATAGGTTGCCACCTGTGCAAAAATTCCATCCGTGAAATTTCCTTGCCACTAAATATTCCGCGGTCACCTGTTAGTGGTATTATAACCTCAACCATTCTCTAAATCTGAATCTCTAAATGTGCTTACCTGCTTGAACATATTGCCTCCTTCAGGAAGGCTACCCTATTTTAAACTCTGTTACATTCCTGTCAAGACATTTCTTCAAGGTCAGAATTGCTAGCGCAGATGCTAGGAACTGTGAGTGTTTCTGGTAAACCATGTGGTGGTGACTACCATTTGTGAGTGTAAAGGGTTAACTGCAGAATTAACCTGCCAAATTGATGTCCAATCTCAGTCTGCTGATGCTTAGATTGTTGTGCTGCAACCTGGAAAATCTATGAGGCTGAAAGTGCACTATGTCACACTCCTGTGTAGCTCTAGCACAATGAGGTCACTGTCAGCAAGTGGTTACATCGCTCGGTAGCAAGATCACCCATGCATCGTAGCCCTTAAAGAGAACATATAGTGCTTTTTTATATATTTTCATAAATTATGTATAATGTGTAATGGGAACACAATGTATTGCATATCTATATTTCATCTTCTTTCACTTGTAGACAGCAGTTTGCCATCTCCATAAAAGAAATGCCTTTTTCTGCAAGTTAAAAATAGACCTGATGTTCAGGGAGATGAGATTACACAGAATGCAGAGTGAGGCATAGAGGCAGAGTCTCTTTTATTAAGTTTAATAAAAAAATAGGATTTGTTTTTTAAAAAATAGAGTAAAAATAATAAATAAAAAATATATA
>NW_017306553.1:460275-502630 GCF_000935625.1 Nanorana parkeri
AATATAATATAAATAAACTATAAATGTTAAAACTTGTAAACATTAATGCCACTACCTTTGCTACAGTTACACTTACACTATATGTTGCTCTTCCCCACAGCCCTCATGCACTCTTAAACTCACGTGTCCCTGATGCAGCGAGATAGCTTCAGAGCCACTTGTCAACATTTTGGGCTGTGCATTGCTATGGAGCGTTCTGAACCATGAAGTGTGAACACTGCGTAGGACTGAATAGAGAGAGCACAGCACATGAGCAGGTCCAGACTGGAAGATTTTGGCAAGTGGCTCTACAGCTCTGTGGAGTGATATCTCACTGGATTGGGGTCAGGTGACTATAGGACTGTCAAGGGTTGAAGGGGTGCTAGGGGCAGAGAAACCTATAGTTTAAAGGTGGTGTTACGCTTGAAGAAGACAAAGCTGTGCTTCTAAAAAACAAGACATTGGTGTTTTCCAAGCTGTTTAATTAGGCGAATACACTAGTCGCAGGAGTCTCAGCTCCTGAAATGACAGCATGTGAAAGCCCAAGGTAACTTGATATACCTGGAACGGCTCCGGTTGTAATCTGTTAGCTGAGAGTTGACGTAGCCATATCAGGTATTGAAGTTAGGCTAATTAACTTCCTGTACTTGGAGCTTCTGATTCCTGAGTGGGGAGAAAAAAAGTGATAATTTGCAGCCTGGGGCTGGCCAACTGGTCTCTCTGTTGATGTGGAACATTCCTTCAAGAAAAGCACAAGATATTAAACTTGCCTAATCTGCTTCAAGGGGCCCTGCTGTCACTCAGGGGACACATTACAATTACTGAGTCTTATGTTTTTCATCTTGGAATTCATCCTATACACCTGGATGCCCTAATTGGTAAATCCATAAAATTACATTATCTTTATCCTTCAATCGGTTCTGAATATAGGCCTGAGAAAAATGCAGACTTTGGGGTCTATTTACAACTAATTTTAAGAGTCTTTAGCCCTATGAATCTTTCTAAACATTTGTTCTGTGTGAATAGACACAAAAACAAATGCTCTTTGCTATATTTTCTTTTCAGGCTGAATGTATGTAATGTACTACTGCATGTTGGCCAGTAGGTGGAGCTGAGGAGCATTTGCTTTTCAGGTCCAATGCATGTAATGTACTACTGGTGACCTTTCCCCCAACGGCCCCCAAAAAATCTGATTGACCAGAGAACAGTCACATTTTGTTTCGCTTTGAGAGAAATTCGGACAGATCTAAATTTTGTTAAATAGACATTCGGATTTGTTCACATTCAGGCGCATCAAAATTTGTAAATTTGGATGCATCTGAATGTCTGAATTTAATGAAATTCATACAAATTAGACATGTCTACTAACTATGTATGACTAACTATGTAAATATGTGCGATTCGTTTCGTCCTGAATCAAAATTCGTACCAATATTGCAAAATTCGGACATTCGGACACATCCGAATTTCCAAATCTCAATGCATCCAAATGTGTACGAACCTGAATTTCCATTTCCAAATTTCGGATCCCGTCCAAATTTCATCAAAAACTTAACTGAATCGGACATGTGCCTTTTCTGGCCAATCAGATAGGTTTTTTGGTTTAAAGCATCCGAATGGGTCTAAATACTAGACATGTGCACCGGCAAAAAAATTGTTTTGATTTGGATTTTGCGTTATTTTGTTTTTCGGGATTCAGGTGTGAAAGTGAATTTGTTTCAGTATTCGGATTCGGACAAAATTTGTTAATTGTAGTCTGTACGAATTTTCGTTTTCCTTTGTTTCATTTGTTTAGTTGCAGCAAAGTGAGATTAAAAAAAAATTTTAATCTCACTTTGCTGCAGTGAAAATTCATCCACAAACAAAAATTCGTACAGACTACAGCTAACTAATTTCGTCTGAAATTTCGTTTTTGGAAATTCGGATTCATTTTCATTTGTCATTCCTGTTATTCAGAAATTCGGATACATCCGTATCTCCAAATAATGAAAATTCGTCCGAAAAACGTTTTTTTCCGAAACAAATTGCACATGTCTACTGAATACGAATTTCCGTTACGGCAACATGGGGGCCTTATACAGAATATACATATAATACTAAAGCTGAGGCTCCCAGACCCGAATGGCATTCGGGATCCATATTTCCGAATTGCATTGGGGAGCTCCCAAATGTCATTCAGGTCAGGGAGCCT
Organism: Nanorana parkeri; assembly: GCF_000935625.1. Classification (NCBI taxonomy): domain Eukaryota; kingdom Metazoa; phylum Chordata; class Amphibia; order Anura; family Dicroglossidae; genus Nanorana; species Nanorana parkeri. The sequence goes on from NW_017306553.1 coordinate 462,446, forward strand.
CAGCTTTAGTTATATATGTATGTGGCTCCCAGACCCGAATGGCATTCGGGAGCTCCCGATTGTAATTTGGAAATTTGGGCCCCGAATGCCATTTGGGTCTGGGAGACTCCGCTTTAGTATTAACATATGCATATGGTTTTCTGTGGTGTTCGCAACGAATATTTGTAAACTCATCCGAAACTAACGAAAATTCGGATTTCGGCCCAAACCCTAACCGAATTGAATTTCAGATCGGAATCCCGAAATAAAAAAATATCCAAACGGAACTAATTTTTTCAACAGCTTACATGTCTAATACAAATATACATTTGGCATGAAATTACATTTATATGTATTTTTAGCTTGACACATGTAATCAAAATATCTTTAAGGTAAATCGGTTTAAATTCTATTAAAAATGAATTATCGGGGTCTTTATTTTCTATACAAACCTCCAGGAAGTTCAAATCTATTTCTGCGGTATGTCGTTTTATATTGAGTGCGGACAAAGATAGAAGATGTGCCGTTCTGGCCCCCGGTCTTGTACATTTTTTAACCTTGTTGTCGCAGGCACAATGCCCATCCTCTTCACTCTTCATCGTTATATGGATGAATCCGCTGCAAAACAAGGTCGAAGAATTAACATTTTGTAAGTCTTTTATTTTTACGTCTTTTTACCATTTCTGGGACTCATTTGCTGAGCATGATTCATGTTTTTCCTATTTTCAAAGGGAAAGGTGACCAAGAGCAGAAGGAGGCCAGTGAGGTCATCATTCTACTTTCTCTGTGTCCGCACGTTCCATCTCATCAGCACATGTGCACGCAACCAGGGCAGGTGCTGCCACTAGGCAAACTAGGCAGCCGCCTAGGGCACACTGCTGCCTAGGGCGCACTGCTACCCAGGGTGCAGCCTTGACCATTCACCCCCCACGGAGCTCCCATCTATTTCAAATTGCAAAATCCAATAGCAGGCTGGCTATTGCACCCGCTCACTGAGCAGAGGAGCGGAACTTAGAGACAACTTTCTCTTTCAGGTTCGCTCCTCTGCTTAGTGTGTGGGGTTTCAATAGCCAGTCTGTGACCTGTGACGTGACTGAAGCCACCAGGACTCTCTTTGAAAAAAAACTTTTTGTGGGTTAAATGATGGCCACTTGCTACTTCCTGAGAGCTTGGCTGTCATGGAGACACCCACCTGAGGGTGCGTCATCACTCTGGCCTCACCTCAGACTACCACTCTATTGAATGGCACTCTTGTGTCCTCACAGGTTGACATCAGTGCAGTGGCAGTGCTCCTCCCTGAAGCTTCTTTTTCCAAGGGTCTCCTGGCTGCTCCGGTGACATCACAAGTCCTTCCTTTTCTTCTATGGCAGCAGTAGTCGGCAGTCCCTGCTCATGCCGTGAACTATGCAATAACACGAGAGCGCCATTCAGTACAGTAGTATTCTGAGCCAAATTCAGCATGATGATGCACCCTCAGGGGGTGTGTCCCTGACAGCCGTGCTCTCAGGAAGTGGGTTACATGACGCTGGCCATCATTTGATCCGCAAATGGAGCATTCACATGTTACTCCATTCACAGAAGGACCAGACCTTCATGAAAGTTCCAACAGATAAATGGAGTAGCCTAGGAGCATGGTGAATGTATCAAAGAGGGTGGTTGTTCTTACAAGAGAACCTGTCATTTTGCTCTGGATGGGCAAGAGACCAATTCTCTTCAAACATATATTTAAAGGAGAACTATGGGATGAGTGATTTCCACTCACCTCATAGTTCTAGCTGACCTGTGACAATGAGACTGTCACAGGTCGGCTCAGTAGATCGGGAGGTGAACGAACACATACCGGGTTCGCTCACCTCTCGATCCTGTCACGGCTCTCTGCCGTGACGGGGGGAGGGGCTGGATTCCCCTCTCCCCGCTCCGATCTGCCAGCGCTGACTGGTGGAATGGACAGGGGAAGGGGGCGGGTACAGCTGGCTCTGCCTCTAGATAGGCAGAGCCAGCTGTCACTCACGCAGCTGGGCGGATCCCGACTTCCATGTCGGGATCCGCTCCGGCTGCGGCGTCTCAGTATACCGCAAGCTGTAGCTCGCGGTATACTGAGCTTAGGGTAACGGGAGGACGCTAGTTTGTGTCCTCCCGTTACCCTAAGGAGAACTATGGGGAACAACACTGACCCCATAGTTCTCCTTTAATGTAATGAGTACATAATATGCAAGATTTGTTGATTTGATATCTATCAGTGTTTCTGCAAAGAAAAGAAATCTAAAAGCTGATTGGCCCCAAAGCGGACGCAACATTATCGCTGTCATATACACAAACGTGATAGTTGTACAGATGGAACTGAACCCGTTCAGTGAACTAAAATTAACCTCGGCTCACTCGTGCCTGCAGAGCCACTAATACAATCCGAGACGTGACAATTATCAGAGCGAGCCTGATCAGCTTAAAATATATAAAAAAATTATATATCAGCCACCATGTGGCGCCTGTTCGGGAGTCCTTCCCAAATAGATGTTAACTTTTAATTGAAAACACCTTGATGAATTTGGGCTTCAACAAATTACATTTGTCGCATTCATCTCCAAGATTCGACCTTGATTAATATATCGCCCTTGAGGAATGAAACTGCATCCTCAGCAATAGAGAGATTTCACTGTCTGCATAGGAGAAAGTCTTCAATTAAAAGAATGATACCGCTGACAGTTTAGAAAGAGACGCTGAGGGGGGGATGGAAAGAGAACCGGTCACGCTTACGCCAGACTTTAAATGCTCAGTCTTAAATTTCAATCATGCAGACTAACTTGTAAAAGAATAACATTTGCCCCTTATTTGGATATACAGGACAACCGTGGAGCTGAGAGTCACAGCTATGAGGCCCACTGAGGTCTAAGGCGTGTTGTCCTGTCAGCTGAATTATCTCATGCTGATAACACATGCTGCCTGACAGCTTTCTAGTGTGCACAACTGTACCAAGTAACGGAACCCAACACATGGGGGTCTATTTATAAACAATCTCAAGGGCCATTCACCCTGCTAACCTCTGTGAACATTTGTTCTGTGCAAATAGAGGCAAAAGTGGAATGTTCTTAGTATATTTTATAATTTGGTTGAATGTAACATTCGAAAAATACCACCATATGGCCACTAGATGGAGCTGAGGAACATAGGAAATTAGTATTTCTTTCCTGTGCTCATCAGCTCCATCTAGTGGCCATATGGTGGTATTTTACCATAAAAAACATTAAGAATGTTAATTTTTGTCTATACTCTCACAAAATGAATGTTTATAAGAAGGCCCCTTGATGTCTGCCCACTGTGCACATCTGTACTAAATAACAGAGCCCAGCACATGATGTCTGACAGCACCCGAGTGTGCACATCAGCACTAAATATAGGAATAAACAGAAAAACAATGCCTGCACGCTATCTAGTATGCAGGGCCGGATTTACTCTCCCTGCTGCTCCAAGGCCAGGATCCTCAATGTGCCCCCCTACCCGGCAAATACCAACCCCATGGAGATTGGCATAACTGCAGGCTGCATACAAGTGATCTCAGTGACATCGCCGGGATCACTTGTACAAAAAAAGAGGTGGCTTTCCTGCTGTACATTTAGCTCTGCTTGTCCAAAGCAGAGCTAAATGCAGAAAACCACTTCCCGTCCGGGGCCCGAAACTGCATGTCCCAGGCATCGAGAGATAGGAATTCCACACCCCTGCTGCCCCTCTACTCCCTGCTGCCCCGGGCCGGGCCTTGGTTGGCATTGTGGGAAATCCGGCCCTGCTAGTATGCACAACTATATGAAATAACACAACCTTAGACACACTGTCTGCCTAGTGTGCACAATTGTACCGCATAGCACAACCTGGTGGTTGCTTACATTCTTGTTAACTACAGGGCTCTGTTATCTAATGCTGTTATGCACACTCAGGAGCTGAGAGAGGGTACGCAATATGAGGTCAGGTACTTTGCATGACAAGTGTCATCAGACACTCAGGGGGCCTTAAACCTTTTTCAACAACTTCAGAGTCCTCCTCAGTAAAGCTAAATAGGTATGGCAATATGAATCGTTCTAAAAAGACCTGCCAAATTATTATACGAATGAATGGTAAAACTCTTGCTTAAGCCAATACATAACAGGTTCTCTTTACAGGACAACTCCAGTCTAAGCACAACATTCTGCAAAAAAAATTGAAAGTGAAAAGCTACTGTATGTTACTGTAATTGCTTTTTGTCTTTAGAGACTCAATTTGGAGGTCCCCTAGTGGGCAACATGTGTGGGAAGGGAAAGAACAATTAAATAAAGTACACCTTCATGGTGACAGGTTCACTTTAGTTTTCAGAATATTACCATCCAGGAAGGAGGGTGATACGCTGTATTGTAATACAGCCGCCTATCCAGTCCATGTTTAAATATCTATATTTCAAGCAGACATTTCGGTAACAATACAAATCCAATAAGGGCATCCATGAAAACATTACATGTAGCGGTGCGCCATTTTACATTGGGCAAATCCCTTTTTTGGCATTCACTCAATGACAAAACAATAGTGCATGTTGTAGAGTACCCACCCTGAAATGTTAAATGCTAGTGATCAACAGCAAATAATATGCCTTGCAGTGGCGTAACAATCGCCATAGCGACCCAGGCGGCCGCTATGGCACCCGGGCACAGGGCATCCCTCTGATGCCGTGTGAGCTGCCTGGGTCGTTATGGCATATCAGGGTGCTAGCTGTCACTGACACAGCTCCGCATTGGCTGTGTCAGTGACAGCCAGCTGCTGCGGCAGGAGAGGCCGGTTACACCGATGTCCGATCGAAAGTTCGAACACATCAAGTTCTCGGACCGCCGCAGTGAAGGAGGAGGCGGGGCCCGCCTAAGAGCAACCCTGCCTCCTCTTACATCACTGGCCAGTGACCTAAGAGCAGGTGGGGCCAGTGATGTAAGAGGAGGCGGGCCGGCGATAGTAGGAGGCGGGGCCCGGTGACCACAGAGGCGGACAGCGCCGACAGGTAAGAAGTGTGCAGCCCATCTGAGACCCTGCGGAGCCCACTATAGACAGTCTATGGTGGGCTCTGTAGGATCACTATCAGGTGGGCTCTGCAAGTGGCATAACTAGCAATCACGGGGCCCCATACAACATTTTGCTATGGGGCCCAGTGATTTCTAGTTACGCCCCTGATGCCTTGTGATACAGATCAGAGATCAAAGTTTCCCTTGCTTGCACCATACCAAGGAGCAGGTTGGAGTGGTGTCCAGAATAGTACTTGGTTCCTTATCTAGAGCTTAACTTTAAAGAGAAACTGAATTCTGGAAGCTGTGCTCAAAAAAGACACAAAGAAGACATAGGACTAGTCACTAGTATTGCCCGTGGTCTCCCTGCAGCTGATCGTTCCCCATTACTGACTTCTTCTGTACTGCGTCTTTGTGTGGAGGTGGCCATCTTGGTATAGGCGGGGTTTTCCTTTCCTCATGTCAGAGCCTCCAGCAAGGAGAACATTGAGCTGCACAATGGTAACACCACCAAATCTCAGTCCACATCTCTTGGGACTAGCAGCCAAAGGGCAGCATTGCCTTAGATCTCACACTGCAGATATACATCTATGAGGCTGTAGAGACAGGAATGCCTAGGCCAGAGGTTAGCAACTCCAAAACCCTAGCTGTGAGGAATTCCATCATGACTCTGCCTCTGAGAGTCATGTCTGTGGCTGTCAGCCTTCCGTACCTTTTTTGCCACCTAAGGCAGCCAGGTGAAGGAGCTGTCAGCCAGTGGGAGGTAGGAGGCAGCAAGCGGCCAACCTGTCAGTTGGCCAAGTGAGAGTTCCGCCTCAGGCTGCCTCATTATGGGGTTGCCCCTGCCTGTAATTCCACAACATCTGAAGTGCCGAGGTTGCCTACCCCTGGCCCAGGCACACTCGCATACCAGGAAATGCACTCAGGGGTGTTCAGGAGAAATTCCAGACAAAGGTACATTTTTCAGGATACTGATCCATCACAATTTCTAGATGCTCCTAATAACATTAAATAAAAAAAAAAATGAGGTCCACTTTAAGAATTCGCTAATGCATTCATCCCATTCATGGCTTATATGTAAATTATTGTAATTTTTTTAATGTAACTTGCAATATTTTTAGGTTTTTTTTCTCCTTTGCATTTTTAGGCCTAAGGGGCTTTTGGGCTTGTGTCGATGGGTATATGTAAGTGCATTCCACTTACATTCGAGATCAGTTTGAGATGCTTTTAGAATTATTTAGGCTGGATTCACACCTAGGCGTATCGAATATGCGCGTATCGAATATGCGCGTTTGCCGCGATTCGCGGTTACGCGTTTCCGAGGGCTACCTGGCTGTATCCCAATGGATACGCGCGGCAAATACACCCCAAAGAAGCTCCTGTAGTTCTTTGGGCGTAGGGCGTTTTGTAGCGCGTTCATACGGCCTGTAATACGCCCAGGTGTGAGCCATACCCATAGGAAATAATGGGATTTCTGTGTTTGAGCATTTTGCAGAGCGTAGGAACGCTCTACAAAACGCCCAGGTGTGAACCGGGCCTTACAGTTAATTGACAAGTGCATTTGACCTGAAGGTGACCTTATTCTGACCTGCATTTGACCTCATTTTAACCACTTGAAGACCAGGTGTTTACACTCCCTTTCTGTCCCGGCCATTTTTCAGTATTCAGCGCTGCGGTAAGTTTGACTGACATTTATTCCGCCATACACAACGCTGTACTGAAATAAATGGTATATCATATTTGGGGACAGATAGAGCTTTCTTTTCGTGGTATTTAATCACCACTGCGGTTTTAATTTTTTACTTTATAAAGAAAACATTGAAAAAAAAACATTTTGTTTTTACATGATGTTACATGTATTATTACCCAATTCTTTGGTAAAATACAAAAGGCGGGGTCACGTCGGGTAAAAAGACATCAAACATGTCAAGCCTTAAAATTGCGCACACACGTGAAATTGCAGATAACTACCATGCCCAAAATTGACCATTGGTGACAATTAAAAGCTTTGACAGCTCATCAGTTTAGTGTTATCAGTGATTGATGGCCCTAGAATCATTGCTCTCATTGCGACGTTTGTGGTGATATGTAACATGTGCGGCGTAATAGCCGCAATCGTCTTTTTCACACGTATGTTTGCGTGTGTGTATGTATAGGTGGGGACTTTAAAAAAAAATTTGTGGGTTTTTGTAATTCTTTTTCATATGACTTAAAAAAATTTTTTGCAACTTTCATTTTTTTTCCTATTTTTTTTCACTTAACTTTATTGTTATCACATAGGGGGCTAAGAAATCCGTTATGTGATAGCAAAGAGGATGTGACAGGTCCTCTTTATAGAGACATCAGGGGTCTTCAAGACCCCTAATTTCACCAAGGGACCCCCAAATAAGCTGATGAATCAGAGATCTGTTTCACTAGCTTCTCTCCAGCTTCTGAAGCCAGAGAGTGACAGCAGAATGCAGAAGTGATGTAATATACATCACTTCCGCATTCTGACACTGGAAGTGGCTCTATATAGCCACTGAATCACTTGTATGTAAACAGGCACCGTTGCCTGTTTAAAAATGTTGACAGCTTCCCACTCGTGCGCGCCATACAGGGCTAACGGGCCGTCTTTTCACAGCCATTCACATCCAAGAAGCTCCCGGCCGGCCGTTTAATTACAACGGCCGGCTGGGAGGCGGTTAAGCTGCATCAAGCTGCTCCTGCATTGACTTGTATAGGAAACATTTTTGACGTTAACAAAAGTCCATTGCCACAGGCCCTATTGGATGTTATTTCGATTGTCATATCATTTCTTGATAATGATCATCCGCCGAAAATAATTTCAGACATTTCCATCGGCCGTTAGCGTTGTCTTTTGTACTTAGACAATTCCAACTGTGGCCGGCTCGCCAAATTTTTCATTAGCCTTTCATCAAGGCTGCTTAGAAAACAGCTGGAGCACACCCAGCCCAAGGTAAATCAAGTATATTGGTAATTAGTATCTGGAATGTTGCTAACACATTTTTACCGAGAATCAAAGTCTGGAATTCTTTGGTCGATCGTATGTCCCGCTGTTTTCCCAAAAGCTAGTCCCATTAATAAACTATCACAAAGGCCCCATAGTAACCCGCTTCTGCAGCTAGTTTGGCTTTAAGACATAAACTAATTCAGGTCTCTTAGCTGCCTACCTCATCTGGTTACAACCTCAGCCACGTAATGAGAAAATGAAATTGAATTAAGCTGCAACGCCCAAGGCCTTTTTACTAGTTAAATCATTTTTCTCTATTTCTAAGGCGAGCCTCTCCACATCTGATTTTTTTTTTAAGGCATTAGAATTCGCCAGTGAGGCAGGTAATAGATGAGTGGATATTGTTAGCTAATAACTACAATTCTCCAAAAGGTCGCTCATATACAAGAATGTATTAACGGTAATGTAACGTCATGTAGTGACAGCAGTCCTGTCCCTTTAGGGGAATTTTCCTTGCCTCACCGTATGTTTACCCCCCACAAAACCAACTAGATTAGTTTGCATACTCTAGCACAGGGGGACCTGTCCCCAAGACACAAAGAGTCGGAAAATGAATGTTCCAGACTCGCAAATTTGATGTACACGTCGGAATTTCAAGGGCTGTTACATATGCCTGTGGTTCATTTGCGATTTTTCATTCGCTGAATAATGAAAATCATATCGTAATGTTGTAATGTAACACATGAATGTTTTTCATTATTTTGTTATTAATCAAACTCTAGCGTCATAGGGATTTTGTATTTTATTGTGATGTACTATGTTACATGACGAGATACAAATCATGTTGCAAGATGAACGTTTTTCTTTTTACATTACAATTATTTTTTTTATTTTAAAAAATTGGATCTTTTTTTTTTTTTACTGTTTTACATTTGTTACACAGCCTTTGAATAACTTACACTTTCAATCCTGCATTTCAAGTTATAAACTAGCAATAAATAAGCGATTGTTTTTTATCGTCGAATTTTAATTGTAACAATTTTTATTGTAGTTTGCAACTGTACGTAGTGTGACATAAGTAAAGGGAACGTCATCGAGGGGCGATATATTTCCCCTCGCTTTCTGCCCTATGTACAAGAATAGCGAAACCCAGATCGAGTTTTCGGGCTGACTTTGGGTCTGAATGATCCAGATCAGGTTTTACAGGTGAAACTCGAATAATTAGAATATCGTGCAAAGTTAATTTATTTCACTAATGCAACTTAGAAGGTGAAACTAATATATGAGAGAGACTCATTACATGCAAAGCAAGATAACTCAAGCCGTGATTTGTCATAATTGTGATGATTATGGCTTACAGCTCATGCAAACCCCAAGAACCCCAAATCCACAACCTCAAAAAAGTAGATTATTACATGCAATCAATAAAACAAGAATTGTACATAGAACAATATCGGACCTCTGAAAAGTACAAGCATGCATATGTACTCAGTACTTGGTTTGGGCCCCTTTTGCAGCACTTACTGCAATTACTTTTGCACGATATTCTAATTATTCGAGTTTCACCTGTATGTCTCAACTGAGTGGTTAATTGCTTATCCAGGTGAGATGAAAGGAGGAAGGCGGAAACAGGATGTTGCTCTGCCCTGGGACTCAGACAGCATTCTGAGAGAGCTACAAGTGGGATGGCTGCGAGTACAAGGTTGCTAAAAAGTACGTTTGTTTTTGTGAGGTGGCTGAGATAAGCTCACCACCTGGTAGACAGGGACCTGCCTGTTTAGTTATAGCCTGGATGGCAAGGATTTATTTTCTGGTTTATTTTGTTTTATGGCAACCTTTTAAAGGAGAACTATGAGGCGAGTGTTTTTCACTCACCTCATAGTTCTAGCCGACCTGTGACAATGAGACTGTCACAGGTCGGCTCAGTAGATCGGGAGGTGAGCTAACACATACCGGCGTTCGCTCACTCTCTGCCGTGACAGGGGAGGGGCTGGGTTCCCCGGGTACAGCTGGCTCTGCCTCTAGATAGGCAGAGCCAGCTGTCAGTCACACAGCTGGGCGGATCCCGGCACAATTGTCGGGATCCGCTTCAGCTGCGGCATCTCAGTATACCGCGAGCAGCAGCTCGCTGTATACTGAGCCTAGGGTGACGGGAGGACGCTAGTTTGTGTTCAACCTTTAGACCCAATTCACACTGAGCGACGTGGATATCACGCGTTTTTCCGCACGATTTTGTGCTGAGTGGCTTTGAGCTATATTGAGCGACAGTGCACATTTTGTGGCGCTAAGCATCGCGTTTTTTGGGCAGGACTTCGTTGCTGCTACATTGGGCTGTAACCAATCAACAGCAATCTGCAAAAGTTACCTTTCTGTAGCGCTATATCGCACGACAAAGTCGTGCAATATCGCCGATTAATATCGCTGAGCTGTGAGATGTGAACAGCTCTATTGAAAGCTACATAGAGCGATATCGCGCTGAAATGTTTCACTGCTGAAATCGCATGATAAACCGTTCAGTGTGAATGGGGCCTTAGAGATATGAAAAAAAAAAGCTTAAACTGAACGCTATGCCCACAATTACCCGCTGTTGATCCAGAGGAAGGCAAAAAAAACCCCATATAAAGCACGGTTCAATTTGCTCCAATAGGGGGGAAAAATCCTTCCTGATCCCATAAGGCAATCTGATATTCCCTGGATCAACAATCTCTGATGCTTAATATACCTATAAGAACTCAATATCCAGTAATATTGTGTGCAAAATGGAAGGATCTATTTTTCCCCCCATGTAGGGGGTTTCTGTATTGCCCAATTGAGAATATGCTTGAAGGAGAACTATGAGGTGAGTGCTTTTCACTCACCTCATAGTTCTAGCCGACCTGTGACAATGAGACTGTCACAGGTCGGCACTTTTCACAGGGCTCCTTCAACCATCCTTCGTTCATGGCCGCCTTCACAAAATAGCAAAAAACTGATTTTAAATAACCCTCTATTGGGAATACCCATGATTCAGTTCATGGCTTGTGGCCAATCATTAAGTGTTTTGCTCCCATTGAAGGGGCTTCTTCAGGACGGAGGGATGGATGGTTCTGTCTCCTGCAGTTTTAAAACTTTTCTCCAGGGTCTCTCCAGGGGAAACTAACTAAATGGGTCATCATCAGCTGCATTTTCAGTGCACCCTGTTTTGAGTTCACTGCTGTGTTGTCCTCCTCCTGCATCTGTGGCCATATATACAGAGCATCCATCCCTCCTGAAGAAGCCCCTTCAATGGGAGCAAAATGCGTAGAGGAGTAGCTACCTTGTGTTGATATGGACTGCAATCTACTACAGACTACATATGAACCTTGTGCTGTTACAATAGTTGTATTCACAGCCACAATCAATATTCACATTAATGTTAAACGAGAATGATATAGTTTATTGTCCTTAAGCCATTTATCATTGATACTGTATGGCTACGTTCATATACTGCTATCTAGTGGTCATTTTGGTTATTGTACATGTTTTTCTGTGTTCCCTTCCCTCACATCTATGCTGTACTTCCCTCGTGTGTAATGCTTCCCCCTTCTTTTTCAATAGTCATTTCCTGTGTCATGGCTGCTTGTAAAAGGACCACATGTTAATGTGCATTGCATGCTTGGAAACATTACCATCTTTGACCGCCTTAAATACCGCCAATTCATTCATCTGCTGTATCCTGTTGTCTGCTGTAACCTGATGTACAGAATAAAGCACTCTGTGGATGTATAAGGTATTTGGCGAGTTCAGCTATCTGATAAGGATTGTCCGCAGTGATTATATCTGCTTATACAGGCCAGGCACAGAGGTCTCAGCAAGGGCTAAATCGCTAATACAACAATCGGAGTCAGATTAAACCTAAATAGTAATTTACGGTATTATTAGGCCGGTATCTTATTCGCAGGTAGTTCATTGTGGATGCCAATGGGGATGCTCAGAGTATAAGGATGGACACTTTAATTTTTTTTAGTAAACATGATTATGCTTCACATGCTTTTAATGACGTATAAAAAAAAATATATTTTTATTTAATCGAATCACAAGTGGTGTTTTTGGTACCTTTTTTAAATCCTGTTGTTTCTTTGTTTATATTGTAGTTTCCTTGAGGGTGTGGTATCATTCATAGAGTCTCTTGAATTGATGCAAAAATATAATTTTTAGTATTTCATATTTTTCTAACTATCGGAAAGAAACATTTTCTATTTTATTTTATAGTTCTGATCATAGTAAATACAGAAAGTATATTTCTAAAGCCACTATACATTCCCTTGAACAGTGGAAATTATGGGTGTATTTATTTTGTGTCTGGGATTTTTTTTTGAGAGAGAGAGAGATGTTATTGTGCCTGAAAGACGGCATCTTGATATTATTAGTATTTGGAGGTAGGATAATACGGCTTGCTGCTAAGGTCGCCTGTAGATGACAGGGGTTGAGAGGAAAATGCTTAAGTGAGTGGAAAAAAAAAATTGCCCAAAATGTCAAGGCTGCAAACGGAGAACTGAAAGTTCATCACGATTAAATGGGTTGGGACACGTCAACTGACAGCGCTACTTCTAACAGAAGCCCACTAGGAAAATTGGAAAAAAATTGAAATTAATGGAGAAACCTAAAGACAAGTCAACACAGGAGTCGGTGAAAACACCATTAAAGTCACAGGAATTTAAACATTTCGCTTTACATTTACATATTATCTGTATGTTTATATTTATGATGTGTGTGATTTTTTTATTACAATGCATTATAACACACATTTACTGCACACAGTTTTACTAATATAAGAAATAAAATATTAATGTGCAACCAACTGCAAATTATAATATTAGGATTTGACATAAAGTTCTATAAAAACATAACACTCTTCCAGCAAACTCCTTCTCTTACACTAAGGTTACCAGATTTTAGAGATGAAATCTTTGGACACTCTACTGACGATGCCCACTTTTAACCAACACCCATAAAACCCTACCTCCTTTTGTAACCACACCCACACAATCAAGCCCCCATTTTTAACATGCCCTGAAACAGGATGGCACAGGAGGGAGGCGGGGGCGTGCCAAGAGCCAGAGCACAAGAAGGGAGGCCGTGTTGTGTCAAGTGCTGGAGCACAAGGAGGGAGGCAAGGGTGTGCCAAGTGCCAGAGCACAAGAAGGGAGGAAGGGGCATGTCAAGCTCTGAAGCACAAGGAGGGAGGCAGGGAAGTGCCAAGCACTGGAGCACAAGGAGGGAGGAAGGGGCATGTAAAGCTCTAGAGCACAAGGAGGGAGGAAGGGGCATTCAAGCTCTGGAGCACAAGGATGGAGGCAGGGACGTGCCAAGCGCTGGAGCACAAGGATGGAGGCAGGGACGTGTCAAGCACTGGAGCACAAGGAGGGAGGAAGGGGCATTCAAGCTCTGGAGCACCAGGATGGAGGCAGGGATGTGCCAAGCGCTGGAGCACAAGGAGGGAGGCGGATATGTGGCAATCACTAGAGCACAAGGAGGGAGACGGGGCATGTCAAGCTCTGGAGCACAAGGGTGGAGGTGGGGGTGTGCTAAGCACTGGACCACAAGCAGGGAGGCCGGGGGCACCAAGCGACTGAGGCACAGGATGGAGGCACTTATGCCTTTCTTTGGGTCCCAGAGACAGTCATCACTGCATTGACTATACAGTGTGTATGGGCCCTTAGTAATTAAACCATGTCCACTGCTGCTGGGGACTTTGCCGGGGACGCTTGTTTGCTGGGGATAGACTTGTCAAAATGGGTACTAATGGTAAGCTTATCTTACACTTATATACAAAGAGAACAGGGTAGGGGAGGCAAGGCTTAGTGGATACAGGAGGTGTGTGGACCCAATATAAGAAATATTTTTCAGAGTATGCATGCTAAGTAATGTTTCAGTATATGCTCTATTTATTACCTCTCACAGAGCTCACAGTACTCCTCCAAAAAAATGTCTTCATCTGCTTTTGCTTTTCAGGACTTGATAAACTGAGATTGAGATACCAGCACAAAGATGATACAATCATGTAATATTGGGTGCCAGTGCGGTTCTTGACTGTGCCTACATGTCTGACACAAGTCAGCCCCCGCTGCACCCTTTTATCTCACTGTACAGTCTGATGGAGAGAAGACTGAGGAAATGCTTCCTCTTGCCTGCAGCAGACTGATGGCATTATCGCAGCCTAGCAAAGTCTCTCGGTTGCACTCATGGACTGCTTTTTATTGATAAACAGTGGAGTATTTTTGAAACATGATCCTGGTACTATACTGTGTACAGGAATTATAATAAATCACAAATGCAGATATGTAGACTTAGTGAAATGTTCTCTTTAACGCGTAGCCACAACGACCACTCCACGGACCGCAAGGTCCCCCAGCCTGTAGCTTACTTTTTAACCCCACTCCTGGAACATGTGACAGTGCACATCATCTGAGGGTGAAAATAAAGCCTTTCCCCCGAGATTTTGTAGTTTATAGATGATATTTCCCAGGAAGGTGCTGTTGATGTCGCCTTCCCAGGATGCATCTGTGGGGCCAGGGCTACATTACCAGTGCCTCACTCAACTCAGAAGTGGAAAAACAGTAAGCACTGTCAGCAGCTCTGTGCTGTCAGTGGCTCTGTCAGGTGTCCAGCCCACCAAAAAAACAAAACAATCAACTGGTAAAAATAAAGCAAACAAAACCCTGAAAAAAGTAATGCAGCCACCACATCTAAGGACTGTTAAGCTACAATATATTACATCTTTATTCTTGGGTTTAGATACACTTTAAATAAGCCCAAATGCATTTTAACAAGAGAATTTTAAACCATATTATATAATGAATGCAACACGATAAACATAAATTCCCTGCACTAGGTAAGTTGAAATAGCAGTGTCTGGGAAAATTCATAGGTTTCGAAAAGCACGCTATTTTTTAAGAGATCATGAAATATTTAAAACCCCAAAGCTCTTTTTTCTCCCTTGAATAAAATATTACAGGCGAAAATCTGTCATTTTGTCAGAATTCATGCCCTGTGGCAGGTAAGTGGCTCTGACACTCTGGGGTTTCCCTGGAACCGGAGAGAAAGCTGCTTGCGAATTAAGGTCTAAATATATTATATCAGTGGCTTGTCACGAAGGCTTACATGGGCTGCCGATTCCCGGGCGACGAGCCCGTCTTGAGTTCCTTGCTCAAATTTTTTTTCTGGAGTTGGAATAAACCAAATTTGTGCTCGTTCTAGAGGATATTAAAACAGGCCTTTTAGTCACGGATACAAAGCCCTGAGATCTCGTTATCCCCTCTGATTTGGTTATATTTTCATCTCCACTGCCTGTGATGTGTTTAAAGGGTCGCCATTATCTTCAGATATTCAAGTGAATGGAACCAGCTTAAAGTGCACTTCCACTTCGGTCATGAACAATATGCTGAGAAGGGGGAGGTTAGGGGGAATAAATGCATTACTTGTTTCATATAATGATGGCGGTTTTGGTGTATTTTGGGAGCGAATAGTTTACAGAATACACACATTTTGGCATTAAAGAGACACCGTCCTTGTGTTGATGCAGGGCAAAGCAACAGTGTCTCTGCAAAGGGGTCCCGTGACACCCTTATGCTTACCTTGTCTGCGTTTCCTCGATGCTCATGTCAACATGGATATGAAATCAGAGGCGTCGGTGGCCCAGGGGATTGGTGTCTGGTCAAGTCACATGTTATAGTGCCCGGGCCAGTGGTAGTTTTACCAGCTGTGTTTCAGGAAGGGGTAGCAAGGGAACAATGGCAAGGAGAGTATAAGTCGGGAAGGGGGGGCAATTTATAGAGACACTGCTACTTTGCCCTGTATGGCCAAGGGAACAGTGTCTCTTTAACATTGTAACATGTGGCTGAGTATCATTTTTTGTATGACTTTGGTTGTTTTTTTTGTATTTGAGTGCTGTTTTACATCTTGATTATTGTTTTCCATATACGTATTTGTGAATGCAGTCTCTTGTAATGCAAGCAGACTCACCAACCCTCACACATAGTTTAAAGGTTAATCTGATGAAAATGTGAGCCACAGAGACATTGAAGAGCACCAGTGTGATAAAAAATAATGTCCTTTTATTGATGTACAAAAACCAAGGTTTGTGAGCCACATAGGAACCCTTTGTCAAGGTAACGTTCAGTGGTCACCCTGAGACAGGGATCCTGCTTGGCTATGAAACATTGGTTATTGTGATGCCGTCACAGATCCTCTTCACCCTCTTCTTCCTACAGCAGTGGGCAGGTCCTAAATGCTGCAGAGAGTACCATAACATCATGATGTGCTGCCACTCTCTGCAGCATTCAAAGTTTTCATGAGCTGTGGGGGAATACATTTTTAGGTAATTTGCCTGGTATTGGGCCTATAGCACTGCAATACAGTGGCGAATCTTGTACCTCAGTCCCGATGATGCTGTGTACTGGGCGTTGTCCTGGGATAACAGTTACCCTTATTTGATTTATTACACATGTGCAGTAACTCAAATAAGGGTAACTGGGATCATAGGACATCGTCTAAAACACAGCACTCATTACAGTGATTGGGAGCCATGAGCAAGACTGGATGTTGCCTCAGGCAGCAACTCTTTAGGTCACGTGGTGGGGACGGCACTTAGAGCAGCATGTTTATTGTATAGTGACCGCTCTGCTGCACAATGCTGCCCCCTTTCCGGCCAGAGTGTCCATCCCAGGTTGCTAACAGCGAAGCGGGGAGACGTGTAATGGCCATACACATCTCCCGGCCCAGCTCTTAGCAACCTGGGATGGACTGGCTGCCATCCCGCCTAGCTGGGTGTGAAGTTGAGCAGAGCATCCCAGGTCTGCAGAGGGCGGTGTTGCTGCCATGCACCACTGCTCCCCTCCCACCTTCTCCAGGCAACAAAAAAGTCTAGGGACACCACTGGCCATGAGTGACTAGTCCCTGCATAATTAGAGGCAGATATTGGGCGGGCCATTACAGTAAGTGGGTAGGGTCTGGGTGGGACTGCCCATCACAGGGCAGGCTTGTGGGAGACTGTGGGTGGGCTTAACTGTGTCCTGGAGACTGGGACTGAAATCTTGGTAAATAAGCTTTAGGGGTGGGTGGATTACAAAAGCATGCATTGCTTTCTACAGTATATCGGTAGGTCAAACTGTTCCTATACATGTGTTTAAATTTTGCATGTAGCCGTTTGGTTGGAGTTACCCTTTAAATTGGTGCCATGAATGGTAGAAGCCAACGATTATGATAAAATAACAGATGTTAAGTGAATAGAATATTTCATAATGTGTAATTCTGCAAGATAATAATGATCACCTTGCAAGGACGTCCCATAATGGTTTCAGTGGAGAGCTCATTAGTGAGAGGGTGCAGACGGCGCTTAATGTGTCGATCGTCTGGAGTATAAAGAATTGTCACCTGAAAGTGAGGGCAGGCAGCCCGAAGGATAAGAGAGCTGTGAGAATGGATGCTGTGCCATGAGACATTGTGGGCCATACAGAAAACAATCCCTTCAAATCTCAGCTCAGCTGATATGAAGTAATACTCATATACTCAGTAATACACCCATCCTCATAGTTAGAGCCGACATGTGACATTGAAACTGTCACACGTTGGCTCTATTGATTGGGAAGTGAGCAAACATATACCGTCGCTCGCTCACTTCCCGATCATTTCCCTGCAGAGAGCGTTGAGTGCTCTCCGCAGGGATTCCCCCCTCTCCGATCCTCCAGCGCTGACTGGAGGAATGGACGAGGGAGGGGGTGGGAACAGCTGGATCTGCCTCTAGATAGACAGAGCCCACTGTCAATCAGCCAGCTGGGTGGATCTCGACAGTATTGGGTCACGGGAGGACGTTAGTATATGTCCTCCCGTGACCCTAAAAGAACTATGGTATAAAAAGGTTACCCCATAGTTCTCTTTTAACAAAATTCTTGTGAAAGAAAATCCAAGTTCCAACTGTTCTCCACTGTACTAAAATAAACCTGATTTTATCGTTGCCCTGGTTGGAGGATTCCCCCTCACTTACTGCCTATTCTGTCTAAAGCCGGCCGTACACTGGTAGATTTTCGTACCAATGTTCATACTAAAAATCTTGTCAGATTATTTGATAACCGCATCAGAGACTCGATGAATGGCATTTTATATTTTGTTTGTTTTTAACATTCGAAAGTAATGGAGTTTCCAGAATGAAAACCACATTCACTGTTAGAATTTAGTTTGTTTTCCAATTTTCCATCCTGATCATTTGATTTTTTTCTCATCACAACACTCAAGAAATGACCATCGACTTGACGAAACTATTATGAAATTGAATGACTGTTCTAAAAATCCCTATGCTCCTCAGTTCCATCTAGTGGCCATATTGTGCTGTAAACCTCATTCGCAGAGACGTTCGCTCTGCAAATATTTTGTAAATATACTATGTCATAGGGGAACACAGAAAAATAAAAACTGTTGTGCTAACGCTAGCGTTAAATGCATCATATATGTTGTTTTTTTAATTTTGCCCAAAGTTCCAGTTTTAGTAGTGTGGGTGGCCCTGTGTTCTTTGTTGTTCTTGAATAGAAAACAGATCCCTGGGTAGGTAGACTGAATACACATATTTATTAAATTCCAATTCCGACTGAAGTGCATCATTAAGTGCTGGATAAAATACGTTGGGTTTCAAAGTGTTTATGTTTCACAAATTATCTCTGTCTCTGATATTTCTTCTTGGGTTATTCACTTCTCAACTATTTAAAATTTATTTGGGAAACACAGTGTAATTCTTTTCCGGAGCTGAGTACAATCAAATGAGCGCGGCAGATTTAGATATATTTCCTCATTACTGGCTTTACACCTAATCAGCATATACATGAAATTGCTGTCTGCGATTCCTGAGTGTTTGTAAACCCTGAAATATAATTATACTGAAAGTAGAAATCTGCAAGAAGCTATAGGATACGTGAAAAGCAAAACAATGGCTGTGAATGCGTGTATGCGTGTAAGATAAAGAGGAAGGAAAGGTAAAGTTGAAATCTATACCCAAACATGTTGCGGACACCCCGGGGTAACTGTGCAGGAGCATTGGTGGGACATGGTGGGCTTTTGTGCCTACCTAGCCCAGAGGGAATTTACCATTTGGGTGGATTGTGCTGCTGCTCCAGTGGCATTCTGGAACTGAGGGTCTCTTTTTTGTTCTTTCCATCGTCCTCCCCCTTTCCTTCTCCACTCTACTTCCTTTTTGTCCCACAAGACACCCCACCACCACCACCTTCTCCTCCACCCTTTTCTTTCCTTCTGGATACACAGTGCTTTAGCAAACAAAATAATGACCAAAAAGTATTTAAATTACTAAACTAATTTAGGGTTAGAGTTAGCATTTTTGGCATAAGAACAGGTCCCGGATAGCTAAAAGGAGCTTCCCTAACCTTTGGGAGCCCTTAAAAGCCTATTGCAACCTTTAAACCACTTTAGCTTGGCCTTCACCATTGACTTATTAACAATTAATTTTGCCTAATGGCAAATTTCACTGAAATTCTTTCAATTTCACACAAATTGTGGTGAATCAAAAATGCCCAATTTCTGGGGTGCCCTTATAACATTGCACACTTTATTGAGATCATTTTGACTTTTTAAAATAGCTCTACCACAGGAATTTTTCTCCTCCTGATGAATGCCGAAACAACAAGCAATCATTCCCGAGCAATAAACAGCCAATTAGATACTTCTTGACACTTCATTTGCTATTCATCCCAATTATGCTGATTATAATAACTTCTTTTAGTTTACAAAGTCAAACCGAATCTACTATAATAGACAAGTATGAAGTAAAAACACTCTTGTACATGAGCAAGGTGGCAAATAAACCTGTCAATAGTTTAATTATTAATTATACTAATCACCTCAGTCAAGGTGAGAGCAAAGATAAGGGAGTGTTGATGATTCTGTTTTGGTTTCTCTAAACATTAATTATTCATGGTTTAGACAGGAAGTCAGCCCTGGTGACATGGTTCCTGGTTGATGACCTGTAGATGGCAATCAGGTGTGGGACAACTCCAGAGAATTGGAAAGAAAGGATAGGATATGGATGAGGTCCCTATAGTTTCTCATGTAGACAACTTTATTACTAAAGTATTTGACCATTGAAGGCCTATACATACATCTGAAGGTTGTCGGAAACTCAAGTGCTCTGCAGCCTGATGGAGATTTCTGAAGAATAACTCTTCATGGAGATCTCTTATCTACAAAGTTGCTCTCAATGCTTGGAGGGGGCAATAAGAACTTTGGTCACTGAGGTGTGATTTGGTGCTGGTGTTGATGTAAAAAAAAGTGATGAGACTGAATTGTCTTGGTATAAAATTTTATTGAAATGTTATAACACAACATGTTTATGAAACGCACCTGTAGTAGGCTGAGTCCGAAGTGGATCTTAGGCTGAAGATAAGGCAAAGATGTGGTCAGGCAGGCAGGGTCGGCAACAGTCTGGCAGCGGGGTACAAAGTCGGGATCCAGGAGAATAGTCAGGAAGCGGGCAGAGGTCTTGACACGATCAGGCAGCAAGGTACAAAATCAGCAGGCAGAAGAATAGTCAGGAAACAGGCAAGAGTCATGGTGTAAATCCAGCACACTCCACAAAGGCAACTCACACAGGAAAGTAGCCCAAATCAACAGGCTCAGAGCACAGGAAGTGTCCGGTATTTAAAGCCTGAGATAATTGCCGATCTTCTACAGCTGGTTAGCAGGTGGAGCCAAAGTGTCCATAAGGTCTGTGCTAGCTTCTGCGCCAGAGACCCAGGTTCAAACTCCAAACAGGAGCTGATTAGACAGGTACGTGACATTTTAATTGCCATTAGGAACTATTTCTTCAGGATTAGTGTTGGGAACAATCTCCTTGCATGGCTGAGTTCCCTTCTACCAGTGACCCTTAATGAGGATAAAGTACTCATGCAGCCATGAAAAGCGTTTGTCCCCAACACTAATCCTAAAGTAGCTACTAAAAGCCATGAAACATGTTGTATAATGTTATAATAAGTCAACAAAATATCATACCAACATGATTAAGCCTCACGTCCTTCTTTTAGGATATCCACAAATATCACTCTGCTACAGAACTCACCAAGGGTTTTTTGTCCTCATCTTTCTGGGGTTGATGCAAGAAACATGGGTGGAGCTCTTAGCACAGGTTGTAGGTCTTTTGCATTTACATGTGCAGTGTTGGTTTAGAGCAACTGTATTTGTAATGACTCCCATCAGGATGAACAGAATATAGAGAGAAAGATATGGCGCGTTTTCACTTTCGCTGGACAGCTTGGCCTGTTAATGGAAGTTGAAAAATAACAGACTTACTGCAGTAAATATGCTAGTGCATCTAACACTACTCTATTCACTGCTGGCCAAGGGCCAATCCATTGGTTCTCCATAGGGTGTCACTGGCCAACTCAGCAGGAGAATAGGTCAAAACGAATGCAGCCACCACATTAAAGGATTGGTAAGCTATAATATATTACATTTTTATTTTTAGGTTTATATATGTTTTAATTAATGTGCTGCTTTTAGTTGCCGCTGTTTATAATTGGCAGGGTGAGTAAATAATGCAAAACTTCTGACCCCAGCCATGTACTGCCTACAGAGAAGTTGCATAACTTCAGTGGTTTGCATTCTCATTCTCTTTAGGAGAACACTGGGTTAAGAATTCCCAGCATGGTGCACAGTTATTTAATTTTTTTTAGTTTTTAGACAGACCTGAAAGACACAATTGACTGAAGGGAAAAAAAAAAGAGGGCAATCACGCATCAGTTACATAATTTTGAGTTAATTACATGGCGTGTTGATATATCTCTTTCGTAGCGGCTTCATGTCAACGAGGATGTTTTCTCTCAATCAAGCGGCATTTAATTAACATACATTAACTACCTTTTCAAATGGAATTCAATTTGTCTGCCATTTGAAATCCAGCATCCGACTTTTTAATGTTCTGATGTGTGAAAGTACTTCAGACACAAATGTGCGATAGCCATTAATGCGTTGTGCAAAATGGCTGTTACGGAGTCATTATGGCCTATCGCTCTTCAATTAAGCTTCTTCTGGGGTTCGCCGGTGCCAAAGCATCAGAGCCGTTAGTCTTAGAGTTTCACTACGGGGAGCGTTAAAGAGAGCAAGTTGCAGATTATACAGTGATGCTCCGCAACCCGGGGCTTTGCACACAGTCATGCAAGAGCATTAAACCGCGCAACGTGTTAAATAATTGCCAAACCAAACAAGGCTCCAGTATTTCAATTTGCCTTAAAGGCTATCGCATCTCACTTATAATCCATTAGCTGAGAACTAAATCATTCTTATTAGGGGAATATTTTAGCTTGCAGAGTGGTAACGTGGCAGATATTTGTATTATGCATGTAAAGTGCCCAGCGTGGAAACAAGAAAGCCGATTCATGTTCGGTTCTGTCTGCAGTTGGCACAAAATGTTTGCCAAGGAAATCAGGCATTGGTTACTTCTAAAAATAAGAGGAAATGTCTATAGTTTATATTTTAATACATTTTTCGAGATTTGGGACATAGTAGCATTTAAGCAGTTAGCCCTCTGTGTTGGTTTACAACCGGGGTAGCCTAACGTAGGCCCTCCAGCTGTGTTAAACCTATGGACCATATCATGCCTCTGCCTCTGGGGGTCATGCCTGTGACTGTCAGGAGTCTTGCAATGCCTCTTGGGATTTGTAGTTCCAAAACAGCTGGAGGGTCGATGTTTGACTACCATTGGTTTGCAAGGTCAGTTCTTATCAGAGATCCTAAAGACCCAGAGTTTGTTGGGTTTGGGTTAGGTCTCTCCACATGACCTACAAAGAGGTAGACTAAAAGTGAGACTGTAATATACAGGGGTACAGGTACTCTTAACTACTTGACCACACAGGGAATCATATATACACGCACGCACAACTCACACACAGATACACAAAGGTTGAACTTGATGGACCTTTTTCAGCCTCACATACTATGTAACTTTGTAACTATGTATCCAAAGCCATGTTTATTTTCATTTTGGATGGAGTGTGGAATAGTTTGAATCCCTGCCAGGTCTTTATTGTTGGGGGGATCTATGTTCACTCTTTGCCCTGGAAACCATTGTAACTGGGACTGAAGAAGAGAGAAAAATCACTGTAGTTGTCACTGTAACATAAAAACGGAAAACATTTTCCAATGGGTACACTTGTTACAGTAACAACTGTACAAGAGGATCTTCCCCTTTCCTTTAGAGAGATCTCCTCTTGCTTCCCAATGTGCCCCAAGACTGGAAGTGGAGGAACATCTCCCCAATTGGATTTGGACAGAAGAAAACAACCAACAAGGATTTTAGCAATTTTTAAATCAATCAACATTTAAAAAAAAAAAAAGTCTTGTATTTAGATATACTGTAAACCAACCAAAACTCTATTATTTGTTTTAATACCTAGAATCCTGCAGTCTGAAGGTCAGTCTGGTGATGTCACAAGGTATTTCTCATCTTCTGCAGTGGCAGCAGTGAATGGTTCCTCCTGGACTGAACAGCGCTTATGTAATGATATGTAAGCTGTGCTCGGTCCTGGAGTACTGTGAATCTAATCTGCGTGCTGGGGTTCCCCCAGGAAGGCAGGTCTATGACATCCTGGGCTCAAAGGAGAGTTGAAAATTTGGCTTTAGATACACCTTAAATCACCTCCTTGTTACACCCACCATTGGATGATGCCAAGACAGGGTGAAGGCCTTCTCTTGACGCAGAAAAGTGCTGGCTTTGCAGATGTTTAATGCTGAAACAAAAAATAGAAACCCCAACACCCCCTTTCATTAACAAAAACACATATTCCCAAACGGTGGTCAGTGCTCAGACTGTATGGAGTAAAAGGATAAGAGCGCCAATCCGTAGGGATTGGTACATATATGAATATTTATTTTAGGAAAAGGGATCTATCAAGAAGCGACAGCCAATGTGTTTTGTACACAAATCCTGCTTCATCAGGGCTCATACTTATTGTGCAAGAGGACTGATAGTTAATTCTGGACTTTAACTCTTCATAAATTGCGGTTTAAATAAAGGCAGTCCCCGGGTTACTAACAAGATAGGGTCTGTAGGTTTATTCTTAAGTTGAACTTGTAAGTAAGTTGGAACAGGTAAATTAAGTGTAACTACAGCCAAAACTCTTTTTTTTTTTGGTTTGGATAGCATAGGGAAGGGTTGACCCTCTGTAAAGTTTGTTTTGCTATGTGTGCCCCTTTTTAAAAGATTTCACCTCACTTTCTGTCCCTGTGACAATTGGATTTTGAAAATGTTGGGTTGTCACGGAAACAAGGATTGGTGATAAAGCTTCAGTGGAGACAACTTTTTTTTCCATGATAACTCTTACAGGAGTGAATTTCCCTTCCTAGGGGCAGATTTCCTCTCACTTCCTGTTGTCTCAAGGACAGGAAGTGAGATTAAATCTTTCTAATGAGGATACAGACAGCAGGAAAAGCCTCACAGTGACCCGGAAGAAGAGGCGGGCACCCCTCGTCTGCACGTCTAACAAGAGCCAACTTCCTGTAATGTACTTAAAGTACCAAGAACCAGACATAAATAGGTGGGCACTCTTCGTCGCCACGAGCGCGGTAGCAGGGCCGGCCTTAGGCCTTTAGGCGCCCTGTGCGACCGCACGGCTCGCACACCCCTAAGGCCGGCCCTGCGCGGTAGCATTACAACTACCCCTGCTGTACACTAATAGCCTCCATTTGTAAGTAGGAGTCGTATGTAAGTCAGATGTTTGTAACTCGGGGACTGCCTGTATATTGTATTTGGCCAGGTAATACAGGGACAGAGTTAATATTAGGCTCAGGTGGTCTGTGTCTTGGAAAGCCAGAACTGAAGGTTAGTCATAAGCATGAGATGATGTCTGATCTAAAGGGAAAAGTTAAAGGAGAACTATGAGATGAGTGATTTCCACTCACCTCATAGTTCTAGCCGACCTGTGACAGTGAGACTGTCACAGGTCGGCTCAGTAGATTGGGAGGTGAGCGAACACGGCTCTCTGCCGTGACGGGGGGAGGGGCTGGATTCCACCCTCCACGCTCCGATCCGCCAGCGCTGACTGGCGGAACGGACGGGGGAAGGGGCGGGTACAGCTGGCTCTGCCTCTAGATAGGCAGAGCCAGCTGTCACTCACGCAGCTGAGCGGATCTCGACATCGATGTCGGGATCCGTTCCGGCTGCGGCGTCTCAGTATACCGCGAGCTGTAGCTCGCGGTATACTGAGCTTAGGGTAACGGGAGGACGGTAGTTTGTGTCGACCCGTTACCCTAAGGAGAACTATGGGGAAAAACACTGACCCCATAGTTCTCCTTTAATAATCAGAAATGGAATTTTCTGAACAATTTCTGTTGTTACCATGAGATAACATTGATCCCAGCTGTATGTATAAACAAGCACACGCCAACCAAATAATTGTGCGTGTTAATAGAATGATTTTTCTTAAAGTGGAAATTTACTTTAAGGCTGGGTTCACACCTTAGCGTATTGGAAACTCGCGTTTGCCGCGCATATCTTACAGCGCGGTTTTACCGCGATTTGAGGTAAAAGATACGCGTGTCAAACGCGAGTTTCCGAGGGGGTATCAGGTTGATAACAGCGGGATACGGGCGTCAATACGCCCCAAAGAAGCTCATGTACTTCTTTGGGCGTATGGCGTTTTATCCCGCGATCGAACGGGCGGTAAAACGCGCAGGTGAGAACCATGCCCATAGGCAAACATGGGTTTTCACCTGTTGCGCGTTTTACCGTGCGTAGGAACGCGCGTAGGAACGCGCGTTGAAACAATAGATCGGGAACGGGGCCTAAAGAAATTGCAAGGAGTTTGTTTGGAAGGAGATATGCCTCGTCTGTCACAAAAACTCTTTCCCTTTGCTCCTAGCAGGTTTTTTCATCTGTGTACACTGCCTGCGGCACATGCACACTTGTAAGATGCCAAGAATGGAAGATGCTCTGCATACTTGCAAAAGAGAAGACCTACAGTCCTGCTGTAAGACTGAACTCCAGACAAATATAATACACCACCATTTAATCTAATTATGAAGTCCATTAGAAAAAAAACACATTGAAACATACTTTATATAACAGTTATTAGAATTGTCTAAATCTATATAAGTTGTTATATCAGCTTTGCGTAATCCTTTGCATAGCAGGACTCCGACTTGAAGAGGCATGGGTAGTGCTCTAAGCCAATCAGATTCTACTGCATTGCACAGCGCTGTCAGTGTGGCCACATTATCACTCATACAATCGATCATTCAGTGCAATACAAACGATTGAATTGAACAAAAATCGTAAACCAAAGATCCCCCATCCAATCAATTTAGTGAACTCTCAGTCAGTTTCGATTCTGCAAAGATGGCCAACTGTTCCAGAATTTTGTCCATTTCTTCTGATCCATCAAATATCTGAATGTGTTGGTAGGTTCGGATCATAATTCAGATCAATTTATTAATCATTTTGAATAGATCATTTACATTTATAACTGAAGGATCCTATTTATAATCAACAATTGCCTACGATCACAAATTGCTGGATGATACCATGTGTGTTAAATTGTTGAAACTCTTATTTGATGATATATTGCTTGTTTGCAATCCCTCGTACTTAAATTGCTACATTTATGGCCACCTTTAGGGTCTGTTTACAATAATGTTGGGTTAATCGCACAATACTGTGGGGAGTATGTATCAAAACTGGAGCAGACAGAGTCTGGAGCAGTTGTGCATAGTAACCAATCAGCTTCTCTCTTTCAATTTCAAAGCTTAAAGGAGAACTATGAGGTGGGTGAAAATCACTCATTCTCATAGTTCGCGCCGACGTGTGACAATGAAACTGTCACACATCGGCTCAATAGATCGGGAAGTGAGCGAACCGTCGCTCGCTCACTTCTCGATCATGTCACTGCAGAAAGCGGTGACTGTCAGTCACAGCACCCCGCAGGGATTCTCCCCCTCCCCGCTCCGATCCTCCAGAGTTGACTGGAGGAATGGATGGGGAGGGGGCGGGTACAGCTGGCTCTGCCTCTAGATAGGCAGAGCAAGCTGTCACTCACACAGGTGGGTGGATCTCTGTTGGAACTTCTTGCACAGCCTCACAGAGAAACACAGGGGTCTATTCACGAAGCTGCCGAAGGATCTGGCCGTAGCTTTGGCCGATCCTTCGGCTAGCTTCGGCCCCAGGACCCCTTCGGTTCAGTAGAACCGAAGGGGTGCTGTACGGGCTATTCACAATAGTCCATACAGCTCCCGATCATGGCCGAGCCAGCTGTGATCTTACGGCTGGCTCAGGCCACTTTCAGAGAGATCAGCAATTCTAACAATCTGGACAGCATTGTCGGGATCCGTCCCGGCTGCAGGGGTCTCAGTATACCGCAAGCTGTAGTTCACTATATACTGAGCTTTGGGTCACGAGAGGACGCTAGTATATTTCCTCCCGTGACCCTTAAGAGAACTATGGGGAAAAACACTGACCCCATAGTTCTCTTTTAACTGAAGAGTGAAGCTAATTTGGTTTGCATGGGCAACCTCTCCAGATTCTGTCTGCTCCTATTTTGATAACTTTCCCTCTGTGTGTTATAATTCACCTCCAGATGGCCATGTTACATAGTTACATAGTTACATAGTATTTGGGGTTGAATAAAGACATACGTTCATCAAGTCCAACCCATATAGGTCCACGCATCATCTCATTCTTAGGGATACTGGTATCCCTGGATATTACGGTCCCTCAAGAAATTGTCCAAACATTTCTTGAACAAATCTACACTCTTGGCTGAAATCACTGCCGATGGCAGTGAGTTCCAGACCTTAACCGCTCTTACTGTAAAGAACCCTCTTCGCCCACAGTGTTCCGGGTTTTTTTCTCCACAAACTTTAGGTGGTGGCCTCTGGTCTTTGTAATGGAGTTAATCTCAAACAGTTTGTTGCCAATGTTGCTGTCACCATTGAACATCTTGTACATGAAAATCATACCCCCCCTTAATCTCCTTAATTCCAGCGTAAACATGTTTAAGGTCAGAAGCCTTGTCTCATAGCTCTGGTCCTCCATTCCCCTAATTAGTTTTGTCCCCTAATTAGTTTTGTTGCATTGCAGTAAAAAAGTAGAGCATGCGCTACTTTTTTCAATGAAATGCCTGCTATTACGGTACCACGTGTTGCCCTGCAACACACAACTGCTGGGAGTGGCATTTGAATGAACAGGCCCATTTATGTGAAGCTTGTTGACAGGAGAAGAGAGCATACGTAAGAAGACCTCAGTGATCAGTAATGCTCTTATTCAGCAGTTTATTGACTTGCCTCCAACCAGGCATTATTCTTTAACAGGAAAAGTGAGCTCATCAAACTCTCTGTTGCGTCTGGCATTGATGCCCTAACTACAAGAGTGGCTGGGCAGAATTTAAAAATCTTTAATCAGTTAAGGCAGTTCACATGTATGCATTGACCAAGGGTTCCCAGGAGTGCCCACAAAGGCCTTTTGAGGTCTATGGGGGCGAAGGGCAAGAAGAAGGCTTTGAAAAGGTTACGCATCTGCACCTGCAGGAGACCGGGTAGACTTTTGCAAAATGACCCCGCCAATTGGTTGTAATATTATACTTTTAGGTTTATTGGCTGCCAGTTTTCAGCACAATCTAAATGGCAAAACCTTTTGTATCTTGAGCAAGAAGGTGAAGCATTCGTTTTATTATTTAGCTGTGAGACAGTGTCGTAAAACAAAGGCATAATGTGAATTGAACTCTCCAAGATAATTGAGAGAGCTGCTGTAAGGGCCTAGGGGAGACACTGTGTTGGAAGTATGCCGGAGATCTCCAGACAGTTCATAAGGAGCGGCTTGAACATTCGGCAAAAGACGGAGACAGAGTAAAGGGAGGTGATAAAAAACCAAAGCAGTTTGAAGAAAATTCAGCATGCCGGCTGAATCTTTGATCACTTAAAGGGAACCTGACACGGAGGCTGCCATTGCTGACCTCTGCTTCGGAAAATACTAGTTGCTAGACTCTTATGCTTACTCTGTGGAATTGACCCAAAATAGTGAACAGATAAAACCGTATGCTTGATCTGCATTCTTGATCTGGTTCAATGATGCAGAAAGTATGGTAAACAGAGCCACGTACGCGCGTACAGTGCATTAATATTTGTTTTAGAAATGATGCATTGTGGGATTGCAAATAGTGCACACATATACGCACATACGCTCGTATATATGCGCATGTACGCGTATATACACAATATACAATTTTGCTCTTGCGTTGTGTGTGAATGAGGCCTTAGGGTACTTGAATGTATTTTTTGGATTGAACTCCTGAGTTTTGTGTCTCTTTAATGTTGCACTCATGGATGCTAAAAATCAATGTAACACTTGCAGGTGTTTATTACCTCTGCCAAAGATCAGAACTCTATCCCTGGCAATGCTTTCATTTGTTTTTCTCTCCAGAAGGATAGCGCCAACTTTGTTTAGCCATCACCCAGGGTTGCCAATCTACTTCCTGGAATGAGCTGCCAATTCAGAGATGACACAGTCATGCAAATCCTAATGCCTGTGCAGTTCTTAGTTGTGTTCACAAATGTCTGACCTTATAATTTGCTACAAAGTTACTATTTTGTAGTCTGATTACAGGGGAGAGGAGACTGAGGAAATGCTTCCTGTCATTATGCAGCAGACTGATGACATCATCTTAGCCAAGGCACTGATTGGAATTCAAGGATGGATTTATTGATAAAAGGTGATGCTCTTCTGAAAAATGATACTGTTGCTGTATATTGTGATATGTGAAGAATTTATGTATCCCGTCCCCAAAATGAGGCAGCACGGGGCAGTTGCAATAAATGGCATCTCATGGGGGTGGCTGGGCGTTGGCGAAGGGGGTGGCAAGGGGGTGGTCACAAGGTCCCAGGTGGCTAAGAGCATTTAGCAACCTGTGACCCTCTGTCTGGTGTTCTGCCCAGCTAACTCACGTCAGCGCTTGCCTAATGCTGAGCAGGACACGTCCCTTCCAGTTCTTGGAAACCAGTGATATCAGTGAGCTGGGCATGACTGACAGAGCCGCTGATGGGGCGGTCCGGCATCCACGGCCACCCTACACCAGTTCTCCCCCTTCCCATGATTGACTATTCCCAGTCAGCACCCACCCCCCCCCATTTCCCCAGAACGCAATCGCCCAGGGGTGTCCCGAGGCCAGGTGTCACCCGGAGCGGAGACCAGGTGACACCCCGCCGTGATGTCCTCGTGCATGAGTGTGACATCACCATGCTCGTGCACGATGACGTCATTGTGCATGCGTGGTCATCTAATTGACGCCTGCTGGCGGCCATCTTAGTGATGGACGCAGGCAGAGAGAGGTATGCCTCTCTTCTGACACTGTCGGGCTCTCGGTCCATGACCGAGTGCCCGACTTTTTAGAGGGGGTGACACCAAAATGACTTTTAGTCATTCTGGTATCACCCCTCCAATGGTGTCACCCGGGTGCGGGCCGCACCCCCCGCACTTCCCTTGTGATGCCACTGCAATCGCCTCAGTTAGTGATTACCATAGGGAAGACCCTATGTAAAATTATTGATAGGTCTGCTTTAAGGATGTGTCTTGTCGCAGTTGAATATGCTTTATTCATATTCTTTTAGCCCCTGCATGTTTTACTTTGTGTATAAAATAATAATAATAATGGTACCGACACGCCAATTCTCCAGTTCATAGACTCTGCGCCAGCAGCAAGCACCTAGGCTTTTAGCTGACAGTATTCTGTGAGAACAGGAGGCAAAGAATTAGCTTGACAGCATTTTGTGAGAACAGGAGGTAAAGAATGCATACTGTTATTATGGAATCCTGAGTTTGGGTTGCCTAGCAACAGCATTTTAAAGTCAGAATTTTTAAAGCAACGAGCAGCGCTTGTAGCATACAGGTGTGACTCACGGCGGGTACCAGCTAGTCTGAAAATTGATTTTCCAGTAGGGAACATGTTTATTGATAGGGGGATTAGAATTTTGAAAGGACACAGGTTTTTCTCCTGAGAGAAGCAGACATCTTTAAACATTGAAATGTTTTCCGGTTGCAGAGTAAAAAACGCTGCTGTGATTTTATTTCTTCATGGATGGCCAGGTAGATAGAGTGCTCCTTAGTGAAAACATACCAGAAAGAATTTTCCTTTATAAATGCAAGGACTTACAGATGGCAAGTAGGGTAGTTATCTTTAACCTCTTCATAAATCAATGATTCATTTTATTTCCTGGCTTAAAGACCAACTCTAGGCTATTTTTTTAATGGTAGCTTCCCTAAGCTAAAATGCCCCTACTCTAAATATAGTGTTTGCAGCTAGGCTGTAACCAGCCCTTGCTTTGTTATTGTTATCTGGTTTTATTAGGTTTCTCCTAATCTACAGTCCATAGACATGGTTTCTTATGTCTGCTACTGGTGAATGTTCTCTAGAAGATAGAGTAGATAGAGTGAGAGGATACAATGCGTTGGCTTATGAATATTTATTCTGCCCTGGCCAATCACTGAAAGGGTGATGCCACTGATGTGGGCTGGATAGACGATAAATATTTGAAGAGTCCTTCCTTCCCAGGCATTGCCTGGAGAGGATTTATCTGTGGAAGGTCTTGCTGACTGCGGAGGATGTGAGTCCAGAGATCCTTACCTCCCAGGTCTGCTGCTGTGGAGGATGTGAGTCCAGAGATCCTTACCTCCCAGGTCTGCTGCTGTGGAGGATGTGAGTCCAGAGATCCTTACCTCCCAGGTCTGCTGCTGTGGAGGATGTGAGTCCAGAGATCCTTACCTCCCAGGTCTGCTGCTGGGGAGGATGTGAGTCCAGAGATCCCATTCCCTACCTCCCAGGTCTGCTGCCTGGGGAGGGTATAACTCCTGACAGGTTCAGTCCATGCTTCTCAGTCCTGCTGCCTCGGAGAGGAAGGTGAAACTGAAGAAAAGTCCTGCTGAGCTATTGCCTGTCTGGGCTTAAAGGACCACAACCGGCCTGTGGGAGACACCAATTATACTCAAAGGAAACTGTCCATTTGGCCTACCAAATCTTCATCGGTATTCTTACATGCACACATTGGTACATAGATATATCTATTTATCCACCTACAAGCTGCCATGATTTCAAGATCCGACAGACATAAACATAACCCCACAACATGTACAGCAGGTTGGTGTGAAGTTCAGCTGAGGTCAACCAAAACTCCAAATGAAGCTACCCATCTCTTTACCCTCAGAACACCCCTGAAGACCCTCCTTGCTGGGGAGCTAGGGAAACAGCCTGTCCTTTACAACTTCCTGCAATGGTTAACCCCCTATATACCTGGAACCCCTTCCACAATATCATGCTGGCCCTATGCCCATGATTTAAAGACCTTTACTCCCCTTTGACTAAAAATCACATCAGCATAAAGCTCTGCATGCTGATATCAAATCATCTTGCATTCATTAGCTAAACAAACATATTTTATTTTACCTACAATGTATTTATTTTTTTCCACTCCTGCTCTACTTTGGCACAAATTATGAAATTGTGCCCACGCTTTGCATCCTGGGAAGGTTACACCAGCAGCAGAGCATTGCTGGTAAATCTCATCTGTAATCTCATGAGATCTCAGGGAAAGGCATTTTCCTCCCCTAAGAGGATGTGCATGGTCGCATGTCCTAGTCACATGAGCCAGAGTTCCAGGAAGTAAAGGGAGCTATATTAATTTGCCCTTAGTAAAAATGGCCACTGTGAGAAGACTGGGGAGGAGAAGAAAAAAAAAAGTATGCAAAGAATAAAAAGCTGACAATTATCTAGAAGTATGTGTTTGTAGATTGTCATTATTAAACATTTCTAAAAGTGTGTTTGTTGTTATTTTGAAGATATGGGTAAAGGTCTGCTTTAAGCCTTTTTCTTGCTCTGGAAGAATCTCATACCTCCATGCAGGTAGCATCCCTTCTAGAGACTGAAGCCATGACTTCGGGGCCTTAAAGTGAATGGGCTGACGACCCCATCCCATATATTCATGGGCCCTGGTGAGGTTTCAAAATGGCTGCTTCTACTGCCTGCATGGTCGGACACACTTACAATCTAGCACTTGTTGCTAATCAAAGTGCAGTTGACATCCACACACACCCAGCCGGCCGTGGGCGTAAGATTTACCATGAGCCGAAATTTCAAAATTAAAGCCCTGTTAAAATATTTATGTAGATCTGGCTGGAAAAGTCTGGCGTGGGATAAATCAGGCAGGACCGTGGCATTTCACAGACACATGGTCCCATCGTTTTCTTCTCGCGCATTTAGTACTTACAGCGCATTAATGGCGGTACGGCTCCCAGGACAGTCTCAGCAGACTAGATTTGATCAGCAGGTGGTAGGGATTTTGCATCCATATTTCAAAGCTAGTTCTATCTCATTACTGCTCTCTGATTTCTCAGTGATTTATATCTCTATAAAATTCCAGCAAGCGCAATGGGGAATGGGATTGCAAAAAGGCAAATTCTGCATAATTCGAACATTTATCATTTCCTTTTTCTTCTATTGCTCTTCTATTTCTTCCTTGACTCCTTTCCTCCAGAGGCCTGAACGGAGACTACTGAACTGCAGTATTTTTTTCTTTTTGTCTTTATTTTTTTCACACAGTGATACGGAGAGTATTTAATGAATTTAGCATTTGAAGGATTCTTGTGTTCTGTGTCTAAGACTGTAAACTATAGATGTATAGTGCCGGAAAGTGAACTGTTAGAACATTGTGTAGCAATATCACAACAGGGTTTAAATAATAGCAAGTTGAAAGGGTGTATTTATAAATGTTTTCACACAAGATTCACACAGCTTTCAACTAGGATTCACAATTTTTCTTTAAACATTTGTTTTTATTGGAATTTTTCAGAAATACAGAATCCGAATAATACAGCTAAACAATAAAAAAACAGGTCGTAGTGGTTGTTTCAAAACTGAAAAAGGCATATGTTGACCAGGTTGGTGGTATAAACATCGGAGATGTGGGGTAACAATCATCAGGCTACATATAGGATAGGGAACATTCGCATGTATACAGATAGACCAATCAGTCTTCACGGGAGATGTAGCATAGACAGGATCCCGGGTTTTGTAAAAAATAAACCACTGCAATCAGATTGGAAGATGGAGAGAGAAAGAAGGAAAAAAGAAGAGAGATAACTGAAGACATAAGAAAAGGAAGGACGATTTTTCACCTGAATCTCTTTAGAAAATGTATGAAACTTGGGTGAAATCATCAACCCCAAAGTGTATGTAAGACCAAAACGTTTATTTTTTTTCAGTTTAGGCTTCAAGTGAGGAAACCCATCAGTGTCCCGTCTGGGAATTTTCACTTACTTCCTGTCCCAGAGACCCTACAGGAAATCTTTTTAGAGTGAGTGAGAAATCCAGGGCTGTCACTGCACTATTCACCACCTGAGGTGTGAGGGGGTGCTATCTTTAAATGGTCGTTCTGTGGAGAGTAAATGTGACAATTTATACTCAGTGCAGTTAGTTGCTAGGAAGCTATAGGCCGCCAGCACCCCAGCAACCAATGACACACTCCTGATCCTATTCATTTGCCAGCCTGCAGATGAATGGGGCTGGGGACATGTCATTGATTGCTAGGACACCAATAGCCACTAGCATTCTAGCAACTAAGGATGTTCAGATACCAGTGCCGATACTTGGCATTTTCATGAGAACTACCAGGGTTGCAACTGGGGCCATCTAGTGGCCATAATGTGATATTACATGAAAACATTCCAAAATTAGGTATGTTGAGATACCAGTGCTGAATTTTTGGCATTTTCATGCTAACTACCAGGGTTGCAACTGGGACCATCTAGTGGCCATAATGTGATATTACATGAAAACATTCCAAAATTAGGTATGTTGAGATACCAGTGCTGAATTTTTGGCATTTTCATGCTAACTACCAGGGTTGCAGCAGTTGCAGCTGGGACCTGGCTCTGGCTCTCTACCACTGTCCTGAAATCATTAGTCTGTATTGTTTTAGAAAAACTGTCACATGACAATAAACAAAAATGTATCAGTACTTGTATCTGTGAGTACTTGGACAAGTATCAGTACTTGTATCAGTGAGTACTTGGACAAGTATCAGTACTTGTACTTAAAAAAATGGTATTGGTTCATCTCTTATGTATATTTACAAAACAAAATCATACATTAAAACAGAGATGTACAAATCCCAGGAGCTCCGTGTGATCCTTACAAATGACAGCTGCCTCCTAAATTTTGAATTTTTCTGTCGTCTAGTCTTGGAGCTGGAAAAGTATCTGTACTTATACTTGGTATCTGAACATCCCTACTAGCAACCAATGACTCACCCCTAAAGGCAGCTGAATGGAGCCTGGGGTTTGCTTCTGTTTGCTAGGGCGCCAGTGACCGGTGGCTTCCTAGCAAGAAATCACACATGCCTAGCCCCATTCAGCTGCCAGTAGGGGGATTTTCAAGCCAGCAGGTGAATGTACACAAAGGGGCAGGGATGCTGGCAGATGTAATTGACCAAATGTGGCCATGGTTATATTCGGTCAATGGTCATTCTCTATAGGTTGAACTCGATGGACATGTGTCTTTTTTCAACCTGACTAACTATGTAACTATGTCATGGTTATATTTGGTCAATGATGGTTACATCACAGGTTTGCAAGAGAGGACAGATCACAGGCTTGCAACCAGATAAACTAATCTGCTCAGATTGGATCCCCACTCCAGTTGACGTCCTTGTTGCAAAACACTTCTACTTTCCAAAAAAGGAATTTTATGTCATGATAACAAGATGCAAGTCATCCCTAGGGTCATCCCAATACTTTTTGACACCTGAGGCGGGGGGATTGTGTGGTGCCAGAGGTACACAAACTTAGTGACAATGATGCCCAGGCATGCTGGAATAACACCGCTGCTCTGACCAGTGTCCCACTGAGCTCCTGGCAAACAGTGACATAGCAAAGAGCTGGGCTGGACGGCGGTCAGAGTGTGCCAGTTTGCTAACTGCTGGGAAGGGAGGTGTGCATGGCCCTTACATATTTCCCTGCTTGGCTCTTAGCAACCTGGGATGCTCTGGCCCAAAATGGGATGGCAGGCATACTGCAAACATTGTGCAGCAGAGCAGCCATGCCGCTCTGCCTGCCACATTATAGGGACGGCCATGCAAGCAGCTGTTTGCTCATTAAATTTCCCCTGCAGTCACTGAGTATAGGCAGGATGCAAAAGTAAACTAATAAGGGGTAAGAAGGACCCATTGGCCAATGTAACTTAGTGCGATAGTTAAGGCACATAATCCAATCTGTGAAATATATTCTTTTAGATTTTCTTGTTGCATTTTATCATATCCAAACCATAGACAGCTGCGGCAAAGTATGCTGTTTTTCGAGCTGTGTAAGATCAAACCTGCTGTTTATGCTCGGTTTTTAACAATCCATTGGAGTCCAGTAAACTCAGTGAGAGTTATTTATCAGCAGCCCCAAGCACTTTGATTAATTCATGTTTAATCTTTCGATTGTCCTTCAAATGTCAGAAAGATTTTCATCCTTTTAAACTTTCAGATTGTGATAGTTCTGAAGGGAAAAAATTGCTGTCGATAAAAGCATTTATGTAAGTCAGGGGAAGCTCGCCAACGGGAATACAGACCATGAGAAAAGCATAAACTGTATATATGTATATATATATTATATATTTTATGTTTTTTTTTCTTTTTTTTACTATAAGATGGCTATCTGTATTTCCATTCGGAAGATTCATCTCACTTTCTGGGTGGATACTAGGACAGGAAGAAAGAAAAATTACAAATGCCTGCATGCCCATGATGCTCTTTGTGTCAAAGAACCCACATTAGGAAATGTAAAGGTGCACTCTATTTGAGCATCTGAATACCATTTATTCTCTGCGCATGTCACCTATATAGACATTTCTCTTTGAAAGAAGTGAACTGTTTTCACAGGAAGTTTAATGATTTGCAATGTAACTCTTTGGAAAAACAATATTTCAAACTCATCGAATGCACAGGCAGAACATCCCTCTTACCAGAGACCTTTGACCTTCTCTATGCCAAAATACTCCATCTTATTCTTGACAAGAGACTTGTGCTGCAGGGTCTGAAGTCGGTACAAAAAGCACTCACCCTCGAAACACCTTCATGTAGGATCTATATAATCAATTTATTTATTTTGTTTTAACAATTATCTTCAAGCTAAGTTGCTGCATTATCGAAAAACAGGCAAGCTCATTCCAATCAGCACAGATCCAAAGGTCACGAAATGTACATATTAGTAATGGCAGAGAAGCGTGTTTATGGGGAAAAAACGTAATATTTTTGGCTTGATTGCATTATGAGTGTCATGAGATTAGGTATATGTGCTCTTATTTACACATTTCCAGAATCTGTATGACTGATTTTTCCCAATCAAGTTGGTTCAAAAACCAAATTGGCTTATTTTTAAATAAAGTTTGCTTTAAAGCTGCGATTTTGTTACCAGGATGGGTGAGGAGTCACTGCTATGGCTTATGTATGTCAATTCAGCTTTAGCTACTGAGGTCTGTCAAGAAAGGCATTTTACAACTGGAGATAAGGAAGAACTGGAAAAAAAGAACCCCAAATGCCTCTGGCCGGTTGGATATAGTAATACATGTTGAATAATAAGGCCCTGTTTAGAGCAACTGTCAGTTCCAATCAGTAGGGTATCGGTGCACGGTTCATAGCAGTATGGATTGGATTTCCCTGGAACAGTATGGATTGGGTGTCTTGCAATGGAGGAAAAAGCTGAACGTACCAGACCCATGTTGGTCTATGCCAAGTCGGATGTAAATGGACACGTGTCCATTTACATCAGATTACCCCCTATTGTCATGATCAGGTCCTCCAAAACAGAACTCTGGTTTTCTTGACCTGGACGGAGTCGGGGGTAATCGGATGTATACAGATGCACATCCATTTAGATCCAGCTGCCACTAGACCAATAGACTAAACATTGGGCTTCCGATCAGATCCACCTGAAAAACTGAAAGGCAGACATGATCAGAGGCCAAATGTTTCTTTGCTAGTCTACAGCAGTGATTCTCAACCAGTGTGCCACGGCACGATGTTGTGCCGCCTGAGTTTACCAGGGGTGCCGCAGTAGATTGGAACCAAAAATTCACCAAAAAATGTAATACAGCCTGCACTAGAGAGGCACCCGCAAGGCACCTGACTAAGACTTAGCAACCAATGACGTCATCCATAAGCATAGGCGCTGTTGGTGGCCACAAATTACGACTATGGTTGCCAACAGCATCTATAGCCATGGATGACATCAACGGTTGCTAAGACTTACTCAGCTGTCTTTTGTGTGCCTGTCAAGTGCAGGTTGTACCAGGGGCCTCAGAATGTGCTGCCATGGTGCACCGACAGGACACGTGGTTGCAGTGCCAGAAGTCCTGCAGCCATCCTGTCTTATGGGACTGTAGAAGCAGGTAGGGGTGGCATGGGAGAGGTGTGTGGATGTTCACTAGTGAAGAGAGTGATAAGCCCGGAGACATCACCCCTCCTAGGGCTTATTCACACCAATGCCGCGTGTTAATCGCACGGTTCTGCCTGCATGTCAATGCATGTCAAATGCGTGCAAAGGCATGGTCAAACCGCTTGAAGCTCACAGCTCAAAATGCTGCATGAACTTATTTGTCACGTGTGTGGCAGCTCATTGAAATTAATAGGCTGATGCATGGCAAATTAAGTAAACCGTGTTCAAACGCGACACACGGTAACGCATCGCGAAAGTGGGAATGAGGCCTTAGACTATGGTGCCTCAAGATTTTACAGGTTGCATGAAACCAGACCAGAATGCCACACAATTTTCACAATGCTCTCCGGTGTTATGCTTTTGCAGACTTTTTCGACATTCTCAAAATGCAAAATTGACAGTGACATCAAGGGAGGCCCGAGGACGACAAAATCATTATATGTTTCCTTTATTCTGGCTCCAGGCACATTTGATATTATTGTAAATTGCACATGCTAAAAGGCAAATTATAGTGGAGATTAGCGTGAGGTTTTTTGTAATTCTTTTTTGCGAAAGGTACTATGAAAATAATCCTGAATATACGTGATAACTAAAGCAGCTATGACGCACATTGCTCCGTCTCCGGCCCAAGGTTCTCCTTTTGTCAAACCCCTTCCACAGCTTCTCTTTTGGGATTACACATATTAAATTCTCCTTCCCCAACACAAATCATTTTAATAATTACATCTTGTCCAACTTTTCAGATTTAATTTATATTTTTACACTCAACTGGTTGTCAAAAAAAATGATAGCTTCAAAGCAAAACTGATTTAGCGACAAGGGTCCTTTTTTCTTTTTTTTTGCTTTTTTTTTTTTTCCCGAGCTTTAATTTTGTTCTAAGAATTTCCATAATCTGATATTCAACAGCTAATGTGCATTTCCATATCTGCAGAGGATTCAGCCGAGTTCGCCACTACGCCGTACTTTGCAAGATAAGGTACGTTAATGCTTCCAATAACTATATCGAGATCGTTCAGATAAGAAATAGATTCCTCATTTCTTTATGGTTTTCACCCGTGAAATCTGATATTGCATTCATGATTTTTTGTTTTCTGTTACAAAAAAAAAAGGACAGGACTATGAGGTAATGTGTTTTATTTATTTTTATCAAAAAGAATCTCCTCCTTTTACATCAGAGTTTCTGCCTTCACATCAGTGTCCTACCATTAGAAAACATTGAGGCACCCCCTAAGGAGACCAGATGGCACCCCGGTATGTCACGGCTCCCTAGCTAAGGCTGAAATAACATATAAGACAGTGTAACCCACCTGTGATAATGGCAACAAAGAATAACCTGTGAGCTCTGGTCAAGGAATGACAATGTACACCGTAAGAGATATAAAAGGAAAAAACAGATGCATATTAACACTTCAACATTCACCAAAACCTAAAACTTCAGCCTGATAATTGAGAACAACCACTGTGGGAATAAAAAAAAGATAATTTGATTTGTTAATACGTTGATTAGATAATTGAGATTTTCCCAGACAATTGTTGATGTTTGTCTTTAACTCTTAGAAACAATTTTATTTTCTTTCATTTCAAGACTATTGAGTGTTTTTTTCCCCCATTTAATTAGGAAGATTTTTATCGAGTCAATTACTCTGTTTATTGATAGCTTGGAGATGATTACACATTAGATAAACAGCACACAAATGGTTATAATTGCAAACAATCTTCTTTCTGAACTTTTCAGTGTAACATTTTCATAATTACACGTTTGTAATTACTCTGAGTTG
>NW_017306553.1:502684-534321 GCF_000935625.1 Nanorana parkeri
GGTTTAAATTGCTATTTATATAATACAGTTTATTGAAGAAGATTTCAATAAAAGAATGTCACGCCTTTGACATTTATGACCCTCCTTATATTGCACCCCTCCGTAAAGAACATCTACACTGCAGATTCATAGTGTTACATTCTCTGTAACCATGGATGGTGCCGCGTATCTTCAGACATATAGAAAACTTCACCAGCACACCTATGACTTGTTTTACCAACCCATCCTCTTTATTGATGCAGACTGTCACATAACAACGTTTCAGGGCCACGATGGGTTACCTTCTTCAGGTTTTAAAATGTACGTTTGTGTGCTCACCCTAATGCAATAGGCTCTGCATGGCTATAATAGGCATGTGTATAGAAGGTGAGAAGGTAGAGGGACATACCATCACTGCAACGGAGGAAACAGGCTGGAGGGAGCGCTACCAAAGCCGGCCAGTTCGGAGGATCAGATGGGTGTAACTTTGTTATTTTCCTCCCTTCCAGTGCGGGGTTGATGTACTGTAAAGAAAGTGTACGACTAAATGAAATACCTTGATATACTTTAAATGTGAAGCATTTAAGATTTTGCATGTGTAACCCATGTCAGCAAATCAGAGCATTGCTTTTATTTTCAAGGTTGGAGCCCATGCCAGCAAATAAGAGCATTGCTTTATTTTTAATGTCGGGGCCCATGCCAGCAAATCAGATCATTGCTTTATTTTTAATGTCGGAGCCCATGCCAGCAAATCAGATCATTGCTTTATTATTAATGTAAGAACCCATGACAGCAAATCAGAGCATTGCTTTTTTTTTTAGGCTATGTTCACACCTGCACTACACCGCACGACACCGGGGACGCGCGCCCCGGGATCGCGCGGTCCTGTACAATGCAGGCAGCTATTGATTTCAATGGGGTGACATCCTTGCGGCAATCGCAGAAAAAAGGTACAAGTACCTTTTTTTTTGCGATACACATGATCGGTTCACACCTTGGCGACTCCTGACTGCGCAGCAATCCGCGCGGAATCGTGCATGTTTGCCGCGTGGCGAGGTGGGCCCTAGTTGTGAACCTAGTCTTAATGTCAGAGCCCATGGCAGCAAATCAGATTATTGCTTTTATGTTAATGTCAGACCCCATGTCAGCTAATCAGATTATTGTTTTATTTTTAAGGTTGGACCAGAAAAAAGGTAACACAAACAAATCCTCCTTCAGACATCTTGATATTTGATGCCCGCTCCCTTATTTAAAAAGATTCTTCAGAGAAACTTTTTTTTACTAATGGCTTCCTGTACACCAAGTCCATTTTGCGGACAATGTCACCATCTCTGCAGTAATGAGGTCTCTTGTACACGCCAAGGAGGAGCACCGGCTCATGAAATATTAATGCCGCTTTCAACAACTCTTTAGATGGAAGTCAGCGGTTTCCAGGGCTCTCTATTTATCATGGCATGGGCCCAACCGAAATACAATGGGAAGATCGATGCGGCTCATATATCAGTCCCACTGTCAGGTTTGGTCTATTTCTGTTCTTAAAGATGGATATCAATACACTTGCTCAGGAATGAGTACATCCCGCCTTTACCCTTCATGAAAGGTTGACAAGAAGTAATTACTGCAGAGACTTTATAACAAAATGTAATCTATTCTATACTTATCTGCCGTCTACTCCTGAGATACCCAGTATCAGACGTATGCTAGATATGCTAGATGCAGACCCCGACTGCAACTAATGGAAGATAGGTTCAACTGATCTGACTAGGGTACTGGAATCTGATTGGTCGCTTGTAATAAGCCTGAAAAATTCAGTATAAGAAATAACTTTTTTTTTTTGCTAGAGTAGAGAAGGGTTAGCATATTTTAAGCTGATGACTGTGTCACAGATTCACCAAGGCCATTATCACCAAGACAGATGCAAAGAAATACAAGAAAATCCAACATTTTTAGTTGTCTCCTGAACAGAAATATAAAGGAAAACTTCCAATAGCACCTGTTGGACTACCAACACTACCTCTTCCCCACTTCTCCATAACATAAGGGAAGTTTCTGTAGTAACAGGGGAGATCTCAGACATGCTGTTTAATTTTGTTTCCACACTGCAAAGCAAACCATCGCGGTGACCCATCCTGGGTGCATCTGAACAGGGACATAACAGATCCTGAAATCAAGTCAAATTTAGGTATTTATATTAAAGGCATTCAGAATATATTCAATGATTGTATTTTTTTATTTTTTTTATAAATGCATAGCTGCATTGATTGCTGTTTTTTCTTAATATCTGGAAAGAGTCATCATCAAAAAACTGACCTTCAATACATAGTTTAAAAAATTGGGACTGGAGTTTGGAACACTGTAAAATAATTGGTTGCAAAAAGGTTACTTTGTAATAAGTTGTATTATTATGGGTACTTATAATACACCAACAGTCAGGGCAGCCATCAGGAGGGTACGGCAGATACTCATGTAAGGGGCCCGGGCAGCCTGGGGGGCCTGCCCGAGTCCCTAACATGACTATCGGCCGGCGGTGAAGGGCGAGGAGGCGGAGGCCTGGCCCTAGGAGCGCAGGGCCCCGGCATTGCCGCTCCAGTGGCTTTGAGACAAGCTAGGGCCCCATCAGCGACGCTGCTCGTCTGATGTCGGACTGGCCGGAAGTGACGTCACTTCTGGCCGGTCCGGCGGCAGACGAGGCCATGCGTGCAGGTAAGAGGAGCTAGGAAGGAAAGGAGGGAGGGATGCAGCCCTGACCAGCCAACCTGAGACCCCTTCAGAGCCCACCATAGACAGTCTCAGATGAGCATCTATGGTGGGCTCTGCAGGGTCACTCTCAGGTGGGTCCTGTGTCCAGCGCGTCACTAAACCCTGCGTCCAGCGTGTCACTATGCCCTTGTCCGGCAGGGGGGGGGGCGACCTAAAACCGTGTAAGGGGCCCTAAAATTTCTGATGGCTGCCCTGACAACAGTCCCTGCTCTCGAGGAGGTTCCAGTCTATGGTCCCTATCTCACATGCATACTAGGTCCAATTTAGACAGGAGCCATTTAACGATCCAGCATGTCTTTGGAGTGTGGGGGGAAACCCATGTCTTTGTAATATCCCCTCTGTACACCGTACCAATGTACCCTAGAATCCAAGGGGTGCAGGACCAGCTGGTGGATGGCGCCACAATATACAATCTAGAAGATATGTTGTCCGCACACCATTCTGCTGCGCAATGTAATCTATATTCGTATTCCTTTAGCATGCTATGTGAAATGCAACGTTTTGGAGCCTCACAGGACCCCTTCATCGGGTACACTTTGCCTGATGAAAGGGTCCTGTGAGGCTCCGAAATG
Source organism: Nanorana parkeri (assembly GCF_000935625.1). NCBI lineage: Eukaryota > Metazoa > Chordata > Amphibia > Anura > Dicroglossidae > Nanorana > Nanorana parkeri. Next base: position 505,996 of record NW_017306553.1, read on the forward strand.
TTGCATTCACATGTCATGCTAAAGGAATACAAATAATGATGACATTCTGAAGCAGAATGGTGTGCGGACAACATATCTTCTAGATGGGAGGAAACCCACACACGCAAAGCAAGAACACACAAACTCCATGCAGATGGTGTCATCACCGGGATTTGAACTGGCGACCCCCAGTTCTGCATGGAAGAAGCACTAACCACCCAAGCAGAATTATGACCTCTTTATCCATCATCAGAGAGCCCAACGCCAGTAGCAGCGGCGGGATATGAAGCCACGTCCTGGCTGGCACCGTTTCCAGCGCCCACTCTAGCATGAATGATTTGTTAGACTTCACTTGCCTGAACTTATTCAATATCTCCCAGGCACTGGACCGCTAGTCATCTGTGACGCAGCCCCCACAAATTTCAGTCTTCAGAAAGAGAGGGGGGGGGATAATATTCATTTAATATTTTGGCTACCAATCCGTCCGCTGTGCATCCACTCCGGATGTCACCGATATTATGTCACAAGCCTCTTTTTGAACAATTGCCTTTTTACTTTGCATCACCAGCAAATTGCATTTTTGTTCCAGCTGTCAAACAATTTGATGCTAACATGGAGGCCGAGGTAATTACAGGTACCTGTAGCTAGAACATATTGGTGGGGTTTTAAAGGGAGGCAAAAATGTAAGTATGGAATTTGTACCGTGTGTTGCTTGCATGGAGGCATGACAGTATTGTCTTCTTGAAGAGTACCTGTGCTTAATCTAACAATAAAAGAGTACGTGTATTCAAAGCCTTTCTTTCTTTTAAGTTTTGGAAGGAGGGGTTAAAAACACTATTGGTAATTTTGTTTATGTCTTTCTTCTGCTGGGGATATTTCCCGTCACTTACTGTGTAAAAGCAAATCTTCCCAAAGTGAGATGAATTGTCACCAGGACATTTGTCCCCATTGAATGATTTCTCCTTGCCCTTTGCTCTCATGACAACTCTAAAATTTGGCCTTTTCCCTGGGTGACAGTGGTCACCAGGACAAATAAAGAGGGTGAATCTCTCCAGCGGGTGCACAGACAATTAAACCCTGGAAGAAGAGCTAACACTTCCCATTCTATTACTATAACTAAAATAAAGGTTTGCCTTTACAAACTCTTTTAAAAATGTTTATTAAAGAACATATAACTTAGGGATGTACTGATACTAGGTATTGGTGCGGATACAAAGTATTTGGGCAAGTACTCGAACTCGACCAAATGTTCCGATACCTTCCCCGATACCAGTGCCGCAAGTGAACATAGAGTCTGCTTCCCGGCCAATCATGAAGCCGGGCGAAGGGTAATGACTCGCCGCATGGCTTCCTGATTGGTCGGGAAGACAGCTCCATGCTGTTTGGCCGGCTCGATGCTGATTGGCGGGGCAGCCGGCTTCCCAGCCAATCAGTATGGAGCCAGTCAAAGAGTATGGAGCCAGCTTCCTGGCCAATCAGGACGCCAGACGGCGGCTAATGACCGGCCTCCTGGCTTCCTGATTGTCCGGAAAGCCGGGTATATGCTAGTGAAAGCACCGGTATCTGTACTCGGTATTGGCGAGTACTGAAATATAAATAGCGGTAATCGTACTCGATTCGGAAAAAAACTATATTGGTGCACCCCTAATGTAAACCCTGAGCGGATGACTCTTTCAGCTACTTCCTGTCTATAATACTGGTCCATAGAAGTACATGTGTGATAGCTAGGGTGGTAAAGAAGTTTTTATTTTTTCATAGAAAAGATCGTAAAAGCAGATATCCTTTTACAATCTTAACGCTTGCAGTGGAGCTACCCCCGCACTGCAAGGGTTAAGTGCTCATTTTTGTCTAGGGTCAATGTGTTGCGATATTTTAGTGGATGTTTTCAGACACACATAGATGTGCAATAGAGACGTAGGTTTTGTTTGTTTATTGACAGAGAGCTGGTTTTACACAATGGAAGGTGCCTTCTAAACAGACCATACTGTTTTTTTGACAATGGTGTGGCCACCCTGCATTGTTTCCCCATTATTTGTATCACAAGGGGATGGTGATATGGGGAAGCCTTGGGCAAACAGTCACACCTAGGTCAAATCAAATCTGAACTACTGATGGCAATTTATGATACAACGCTGCCACCTGGAGGTGGGAAAGTGAAATGCATGGTATTTCATTTTCATAAAAGTTTAAGGGGCGGCACCTCCAAGTGGGAGGCCAATTTCTCTCAATAAAAAAAGCCAGTAGCTGAAAGGTTGAGAGGACTTCACAAGACGAGGATTTACGAGAGGACATCACTCTGACCGAGAGAGGGCTGAACTCTAATATAAAGGACTTAGCCACCAGAGACTGCTACGAGAAGCAGGTTACACAAATTCCATTACGGAATTTGTGTAACCTGCAGCTTGAGCTAAGTACTATTTCAGTGTTTTGTCTCTTAGAAAGCATCTTAGATAGTGTAGTGGGTGCATGTGAATGTTTGTAGTAGCCTGTCTGTCTTGTTTATGTATTTGTTTTTCCTGTAACTAAGTGTGTACACGCAGCATTTTCGCCAAGTAAAGTACTTTTAAATGCTACTGGGTCAGTTTCATTGAGTTTTACTGCAAGAACAGACAACAAATAGAAATTAAAGTTTTGCCAAGCTGGGCTCATCCTTGAGATAAGTATTTATTTATGGGATTTGTAGTCCAGAGCATTACAGTCAAAAATAAGAAAGTTGTACTCACCGGATACTCCGAACCAGCTTGCTCTTAGATTGTTCATTCCAGCCTCACTCCCCCTCCACTGCAGCGGTCTAAGGTCCCTGAGACATCACGTCCTATACACTGTGTATCAGTGGCGGATCCAGGGGGGGGCAACGGGGCAATTGCCCCCCCGCCCCCCCCCCCCCGCCGGGCGGCGCCCCCCCACCCCCCCCAAGGCTTCACATGGAGCATACATGGATGCTCCCCCCTGTTGCCCCCCCCTCTCGGATCCACCACCTGGAGAGGAAGAAGAGTGCATGAGGACAGAGCACATCACAACTGTAAGTCCCTTTTCTTACACCGCTGATCTCCGCACTGCGCCACTTAACTGACCTCCACACTGCGTCACATTACCGACCGCACTGCGTCACTTAACTGACCTCCACACTGCATCACCTAACTGACCTCCGCATTGCGTCAAATTACTGACCTCCGCTGGGTACTGGGTCACCTATAGGTCTAAGCTAGGACATGGCTTCCTCTGCTGTGACCTACCATTGTAGGCCGTGAAATGACTCTATACTGCTCTTAGTCATGCTGAAGGAATACCAATAAAGATGATATTCTGAAGCAGAATGGTGTGCAGACAACATATCCTTTAAACTGTATACTGTGGTGCCATTCACCAGTAGTCCCAGCACCTGTTGAATTCTGGAGTGCAGTGGTACAGTGTATAAAGGAGATATCACCAAGCAAACAGGCTAACACATTCCCATTGCAGGAGCATTGCAGTTGCTGTTGCTCCTTTACTATGGGTTTGGGACCCCAAATAATGGTCACCTATCGGTCTAAGCCAAGACATGGCTTCCTCTGCTGTCACTTATCATTGTGGGCCATGAAATTGACTGTATACTGCTCTCAGTGCACCCTGTAACATTTAACACAAACCATTTGCCTATCTATATGTAAACACACAGGGGACTCCGGAATTCTTGTTTTTCGGTGGAGAAATGAGGCCGCATTTTCATCACGATGACTCAGGTGAATGGTGAAAGCAGCCCCAAACTTTCAAAGAAAGCAAACTGCTAACAAAAATATCCATTTGCAGCTTCAAAGAAATTGGCAGGTCTGCATCTCTCTGATAAATGGCAGATTTATGACTCCTTCTTAATTACAAATACCGTTAAAAAGGAGGGCATTTCGGCGCCCGCCTGCAGACGACGATAAGCGTTTTTTATGCTTTCATAAACAAATGTGGGACTCTAAGGTTTCTTTCCCAAACTATTTCTGCCCTTGAGTACGGGAGGCAAATGTTATTTTTCTTCTTATGTCCGAGCCGGAAAGTGCAGGGTAAGCTGCCTGCACAATAGCAGTGCCTGGACCTGGCATCCTCAGATTAAAAACGCACGCTCCGGTCAGATTTGAAAGGTAAGCATTGTGTACTTGAGCGGCACAACCTACCTGCTCCGCGCAGGCCACAAATGGATCGGCTCACCCCATTACTTCGGGCAGAAGTCATTTTTTTCTGTTATTTTTTTTTACAAAGAACCAGCACTTGAAGCAATTTTAAAAAGCAGCTTTAGATTAAATACTTGCCGTTGCCTTCATTGTCTAGTGCTGCACCTCTTCCTGTTTGCATGACACCCATTAGGAGTCATTAAACCCCATTAGGCTGTCATGGGCACACGCCCGGGGCAACATCATTATGCTGACAATCCAGTAATGGTACTTCCCAGATCATTATGCTGACATTTGCTCGCAGTATCATGACACAGAACATTCCTTATTATGTGCAGCAGTAAGGACCAGAATAAGAAGGGCCTGTGGTGTCGTGTGACCTTTTATCATAATAGGGATGCACTGATACCGATACTAGTATCGGTATCGGTGCCGATGCCGAGTATTTGAGCGAGTACTTGCCCAAATGTTCTGATGCCTGGCCCGATACTTAAGCTTCCAGTATCAGGAAGCTGGGCAGCGTGTCATTACACTCCCCCCAGCTTTCTGGTTGGCCGGCTTCCTGGCCAATCAGGAAACTGGGTGCCGTGTAATGATGCGTTGCCAGGCTTCCTGATTGGTCAGCTTCTCGACCAAATAGGAAGACAGGCAACACGTTTTTACACGTCGCCCGACGTCCTGATTGGCCAGAAAGCCGGCTCCATGCTGTCTCATCACCTGGTGACAAGGGAGCATTGAGACGGCTTCCCTGCTAATCAGTAAGCCGGGATGGCGAGTCTTTACACGCCTCCCAACTTCCCGGCTATTCAGGAAGACAGGTGGTGAGTCATTACACGGCACCTGGCTTCCTTAATGGGACTTCCAGTATCGGTATCGGCGAGTACAGGGGAAAAAAATATCGGTACTCGTACTCGATACTGAAAACCCGGTATCGGTGCATCCCTAATACATAACTTTAAAGTGTATGTAAACCCCAACAATATATATATTTTTTTGCTTCTATTTAGTCTGTCAAATAAACATTCAAAAGCATTTTGCTATGTCTGTTGGATATGTGCAAAACAATACATGTTGATCCTGCCAGAAATCTTGCCAGCTGATACCTTCCTGTACTCTCTGCCTCTGCTATACTCTTATCAGTTACATGGCTACAAATTATCTCATTTCCCACCAGTCACCACTTCTTGGCTTAAGGTGACAACATTCACTCACTGCACTGTATCTACAGAGGAGAAATATTGTTCCTCTAGGACAGGAAGTGTTTTAGGACTACAAGCCCCTCTCCATGTTATAGGAATGAGAAGAAGAGAGGTGTTTTGTAGTCCTAAACACTTCTAGGGTGACAACATTTCTCCTCCTTTGATACAGTACAGCGAGTGAGCGTTGTCCTCTTAGAACAGGAAGTGTGTTACTGGCAGGATCACCAGATGAAAATAATAGATTAAACAGCCTGAAAAAGGAAGACTAATGCAGTCATAGCATCTAAAGACTGGAAAGGTGCTAAATATAATTTCTTTTGGTTTGGATACACTTTAAGGAATGTTTTGTCATATTCAGGTTTAAAACATATTATCGCTTCCTTTCAAAGCCTTCAGTACCAAATGACCTTGCCTGCTCTTAGCCTACTTCACTTTATGCACAAGATAAACTAGCTGGAGTACAATGGGCTCCTCCAGCGATGACAAACTGTACAGAAGCTGAATAGAGCCCCGTGGTAGAGGTGAGAATCCAGAGAGGATCGTAGCAGATGCCGGTCGGAATTAAAGAATTAAAAGGACACAGCGCGAGTTGAACTGAACAGAGTCCTACGACACAATATTGAGAAAAAACACATTGTGTTCCTCCTTTTTGTTCACCACACACACGGATTAAACACTTTCTCTACGCCTGCACAGTACCTACAAGGCATGGCAAACCTTTCTTTTGTGACTTAAATAAATCTTTTTCATGCAAATAATTAACTTAAAAAATAACTTTTTTTGGCCATCGCTCTCTTTGAGGTCAAAGGAGGATATTTACTAATGTCCTCCTGTGACCCAAAACTTGGCATATAGTGGGCTATTGCCCGTTATATGCTGACAGTGCAGAGCCATGCTGCAGCCATGAAAGATGCCCACCGCACTGCCTGCCACTCTGCCTCTCTAGAGCTGTGCCCACCCCTCCCACATCTGTTCCTCCAATCAGCACTGGAGGAACGGAGAAGGGAGCATCCCTGCGGGGAGCGGTGACTGACAATCACAACTCTCTGCAGGGAGAAGATCAGGAACTGAGTGATCAGTGGTATGTGATCACTCAGCTCTCAATCTATAGAGCCGACGTGTGACAACTTCAGTGTCACTCGTCGACTCTTACTTTGGGGATGAGTGCATTACACTCATCCCATAGTTCTCCTTTAAAGTGACACTAAACTCAGGAATTAAATCTTAAAAGTACATTCAAGGAGCTTAACTAATAACAAAAATGTATCTTATTTGTGTATCACTCGGCTGTAGATCCTCACATCATCTCTGAATTGGTGCTGACACTGTCCTTCCTGGAGGGTGGCTACTTTTGTTCCCCATGGTCCCTGTGTGTGTTGTAAAGTAGTCACCGCTCCAAGCTTGCTCCTGTGATGGACTACAATTTCAATACAAATCAGTAAACTAAACATGAGATTGTAGTCCATCCCGGGAGCGAGCTTGGAGCGGTGACTACTTTACAGCACACACGGACCATGGGGAACAAAAGTAGCCCCTCTCCAGAAGGGAGGACAGTGTCAGCACCAATTCAGAGATGATTTGAGGATCTGCAGCCGATTGATACACAAATAAGATAAATTTTTGTTAGTAGTTAAGGTACATTTTTAGGAGTTAACTCCCGAGTTTAGTGTCACTTTAATCCAAAATGTATATTTCTGTTTTTAAGCAGAATCTCTTTCTCTCTCTGACTCTATTGGAGAGTTTCCATGTCTGCAAACCTGCTGTGCCTTTTATGAGGGGCTCCCAGCATCCCTGCTAGATTTGTATTTATTTTATAGTATCGAGAACATAACAATGGAAGCTGAAACACAGCTAAGCTGGAACAAAGCTGAGCCAGAAAAAAACAAAACTCCAAGGTGGGTGGAAATATTGGCAGGGACATCTCACTGGTGGAGTACCCAAGACCTAGAGCTAGAAATTGACTCAGCCCAACATACTCCATCTTACATATGACCTTTAGGTGGGATGACCTTTGAAGCAACGGTAAGGATCACCAGATACTGCGGGCCAAGCTCTCCCTATAGAGTCAGGTCAACTGTTTTTACACAAATAGGATAAATATGAAAACAATAAAGCAGATTAGAAAACGTCGTAACTGAACGTCAAAAAAAGTGACAGCTCCTTCACCCACAATGGAGGCACACAGGAAAGATTATGCCATCACCTGTAATTGTAAGCCAGTAACGACAATCTGACGCTTGCCAAATATATAACAAGGCAGATATTACGCTACGATAATACAGAAAATTTTGATATCAGACAAAAATTCAGTAACAAGTTGGGTTTGTTTATCACGTACATTTATTTTCCTGCTCGGCGTTATGAGCCGACATCACTCGTCTTTATGCGCTCTGCCCAAAACCCAAGGAAAGATAGAAGGATAGTTTGTTTTTATTAATGGTAATAATATTCTAAAATACGGCCTTGCAAAACACACTTTACTCTCCGCCATCACTTTGCTTGATGAGCGCCGTAAAGAATTGAGAAGCACAAGCCTGTTAAAACACAAGCGCACCGTGGGGACATAAAACAACATGAAATTACAGTACACTAAATGAGGATTTACTGGGGCATTTGTACAAAGAAGCGTCGAGTCAACGTTCCGGAGCACATATGAAAAATGGGGCACTTTGTCAAGGGGAGATAAGCAAGGGTTTTTAGATCATCTTCGCCGATACATTTTATTGAAATTGATGCGGTTTAACTATAACCTCAGCATTTATAAACGTTCTGCGCAAGATGTTTTAATCTCTTGTTGTGGAAAGATAGAGGATCTTCAATACCACCCTCACCATTTTTGGTGATCTTATCCTAGTGGAGGTCATGGTAGTGATAAGATAAATTCAGACAGTACAGTATAGATCAAACCCTTAATTTCATTATGGCAGAAGTATAGTTTCATTTCATCTGGCATGCAGTAAACAAGCAAAGGGGTAATTTTTCTCATAAGAGAGTCATGCTCCATTGCAGAGGATAAGCTCCCTGCCCATATTTGAGGGACCTCTGTGCTCAGTTGGGATTTGGCTACTCTCTGTGACAAAATTTCCTGTACAATTGCTATAACCAATGAAGAAGTATTTTACTTCTTTGTTTGGTTAATTACATCATAGGAAGCATACTTCTGAATAAAAGAGTGATCCCCCAATGGATCCCACAATCTATTACATAGTTACATAAGTTACATAGTTACATAGTATTTGAGGTTGAATAAAGACACAGGTCCATCAAGTCCAACCTATTGCGTGCATGTATGTGAAACTGTAGGTGTTTGCATGTGTATGAGTGCATGTGTGATCTTGTTCTTAAGTGTACCTGTACCCCTGTATGTTATGGTCTCTAAGGAAATCATCCAAAAGCTTTTTGAATAATTCAACACCCTTAGCTGAAATCACAGCATGTGGCAGTGAGTTCCAGACCCTAACCGCTCTAAGAGAAGAAGCCCCTTGTGCTGAATTTTTTTCTCCACCAATTTTAGGTGGTGGCCTCTAGTCTTTGTTCCCAAACCATTCACCGTTCCCCATTGGTTGACCACCTCCTGACCTGAATCTGAACTAAGCTGTATAAAGCTACTTCAAGATGCTTTTTGCATGCCCATAGACGTGTTTGAGGCTTAAAGACCCAAACAAGTCCCAAGTACACAGGCATTTAGACTAATAGACTTGAACTGAGGGACCAAACCAACAAAATAGGGACCAACAAAATAATTATGGCCCAGTAGAGAAGGTATAGCTGCACATTGGAAATAAATCTATACATGTATTGGTCAGTTAGAAGAACAGAGAAACCACAGTAGTAACCTTGTCACAAAAAGGACATTTTTTTAAATTATAGTGATATTAAATTATGGGGTCATATATTTTTCTAGCTATAACCCACCCTTATATTTTTAGTTATACATGTGTATTTAACTAGCCTTATGAGAAATGTGAATAAATTTGCACTGAACCACCCCCATAAAACCATAACAGACCAATATTTATCTCAGCTGCGGCTTTTTAGGTGCTGAACCACATCTAGGAATACACCGATGCCATTTTTTCCAGACTGAGTACGAGTACCAATACTTTTTCCTTCAAGCACTCGCCAATACCAATTCCGATACCTTTTTTAGTGTCTTGTAACAGTTTTTCTAAAACAGTACAGACTGATGATTTTAGGACAGTGGTGGAGTGACAGGGACCGGTTGCACCTCTGTGACCCCTGTAGATTTGCCAGTGACAACCAGCTGTAGAGGGACTACAAATCTCAGCAATACATTATACAGCAATTTCAGAATGGCAACCGCATATAGAGGACTACAAATCCCAGCAATACATTATACAGCAATGCAGAATAACATACTACTACATACTCTGTGCTGCAACTTTGCTCTGTGGTGCCGGCCTAATGTTTTGTGCAGAGGGTCTCAGGAGAGGTGTGGAGGGTCTCAGGAGAGGTGCGGAGAGTCTCAGGAGGGAGAAATGTGGAGGTGGCGGAAGCGCTGTAAACAGACCCTGCATGGTTCCCAAAAAGGCTGCCAAGGTCCCCAGCAAGCACGGGACCTAAGAGAGATGAATCAATTTGAAAACGTAAAGCGCTGGTATCGGTTTTTGATATCGGGGCATTTTCATGAGTACGAGTACTTGTAAAAATGCCCTGTTTTAGCACCGATACTGGTATTGGTATTGGTGCATCCCTAACCACTAAACAGATGAAAATCTTTCTATAAAAATCTACATTTATTTAATATCTTATATAAAAACAAGTTAAACCATTACATAACAAATAATGTGTGTTCCCTCAATAATGTATAATATAAACAGTTGCCTTGTTGATAATACAAAGAATCCCTCCCTGGGCCTCACAAATTCATACACAGAAACTTTAAAAGTGACATGGTCACAAGTCAACTGTGGCAATATATGTGCTCAATGAGAGGCCTGCCATGCAATCTTCTTTCAGGGGTCCTGGTTAAAAATATGAAGTCACAGAATCTACTCTATAATTTTGAATATACAATTAGTGCATTGTGAATTTCTTTTTAAACAGCCTTTTCATACCAACCAAAGAATAAAATGTACGGCTTTCCAGAATACTTTGAAAATCATTTTTAATAACCAAAAGCCCATTTCCTGACACGCAAAGGCCTTTTTTGTAGAGTGTCATGTCCCGGTGAGCCTTTTCCTACTCTTTTGGAATGCCATCATTATTTTTTTGAGATTCAATTTACATAATTGAGGCAGTGCAACTAATTTTCTGAGCATTACAAGAGAATAAAATAACTTATACAGTAATTGAGCTACAAAAGGCGAACCATGTGTCAAACCTAATGAGATGTGGAAGCCTAAAAATGTTAGAATAATAGTCATTGAAGGTCTTGTGTCATTTTTATCTTAAATAGAGAAAGAGAAAGATACAAATATCGTTTCTATTAAAGAGAACATGGAAGTAGCCCAGGTCAACATACTTGCTAGTCCAGGCACCGAGGAGGGCCTGTATGTACTGGCTTTGATTTTTAAATCAAACTTCTGATAGGACCTCTTAGATCTTAAGCACTGTTGTGGAAATTTTACTAGGATGTGTTTTTAGTGTATTGTAATGTTTTGTCATTAGTCTCTCAGTGTCTCGGCTTAAATAGACGCTGGGGGGTTAATCTATTGGAGGAGATATCTTATGCGCGGCGGAGCAGTGTCTTCTTGGCGAATGTATGGACGCCGGCTGGGGCCCCCGTGCAATGCATGGATTTATTGGCTTGCGTGGATACACTTGTTTGGAACACAGTATATGAAAGGAACGTGCGTTTGTTCTCTCTGGTGTGCCTGATCAACACGCTTGAGATAATATAACGTTGCCTGTAATTACGCAGGCATGAGAATCCTAGGAAAGTTATGTGGCATTGATCACTGAGCAACGCTGGATAAAGTCACTCCGGTGGTGATAGATTATTCTACTACATGTGATTGTTCTACTAATGTGTTTTGTAGACTGGCTATGTATTGAGGAAGTGCTTGTTAACATCACTTCCTGGTTTGCTGGTTGTTGAAATCTTCTGTTGGTTTTTCCATCACTTCCTGTCTCGCTGTTTGAGACACCCCTTCCTGTCTGACATCACTTCCTGTCTCGCTGTTTGAGACACCCCTTCCTGTCTGACATCACTTCCTGTTGGGCAGGTATAAAACAATAAACATACCTGTGTTCAGGTCTCTAAGCATGGGATTATCAAGCAAGCAACACATGTCTCCTGACTCTACATGACTCTGAAAGGGATACTTCCAGTCCTCGCACAAAAGAGCATAGTACAAAGGGGGAAATTCTTTGCGTTTGGCGCAGCTTAATGCAACATGGATTTGTGCGTTGAACCAAGTGAATTTCCATAACAAGCACCAACAGTACATAGGACTTTGACGTCCAGCCAAGTTCTACCAGGCCTTATCCCTCTCTTTGCTAAGCCCGGCCTCCTAACATTTAACTGTCAAATGGCAGATCATTAGTTGTAGGGAAAGGCTCTGGTATTTGACAACTTAATGACATGGGGTAGGGTTTCATGTTGGTAAGAGTCAATGCTTGGTTCAATTTGGTTATCAAGAGCTTGTGTACAACCTGGGCCTAAAATCCAAAAAGGTTCCCCTAGGATACAGAAGTTGATTTTAAGATTAGGAAAACCAAGAGGTCTAAGGGGCCTGGTAGACAGATGGAAAACCAATATGTTGGAGTGTTCTTGATTCCAGCTCCCTCATCAACTCCTCCCATGCTCACCTCCAGGACCTCACTAGAGTCGCTCCCATCCTCTGGAACTCTTTACCCTAACCTGTCCGTCTATCTCCCACTCTGATTGCCTTTAGGCGATCCCTTAAGACTCATCTCTTCGGGGAAGCCTATCCAACCTCAACCTAACCACTCAACCATCACATTCTCATACAATTCATCCCAACACAGCTACCTCCTCATGTATCACTTCCCCCTCCCTTTTAGATTGTAAGCCCTCAGGTGCAGGGCCCTCCTTACCATCTTGTCTTGAATTGTATTGTGATTGTAATGTTTCCCTTATATTGTAACGCGCTGCGCGAACTGTTGGCTCTATATAAATCCTATATTATACTAATAATTGTGATAACTCAGCAAGTATAACGTTTTAAGGGGCGTAAGGACAAAAGTGTAAATAGACTTTGAAAGTTTTCTTATCATTTGAAGCTGAACTCAAAGTAAGTACCTTAATTTGATTTGGCATCAGTGCAGTCTCTGTACAGCAAAGCTTAGACTGGGAGGAGGAAACCTTAGACTTAGACTGGGAGGAGGAAGAAGCTGAAGGAGTGAGGCATAAGATTAGGAAAACCAAGAGGTCTAAGGGGCCTGGTAGACAGATGGAAAACCAATATGTTGGAGTGTTCTTGATTCCAGCTCCCTCATCAACTCCTCCCATGCTCACCTCCAGGACCTCACTAGAGTCGCTCCCATCCTCTGGAACTCTTTACCCTAACCTGTCCGTCTATCTCCCACTCTGATTGCCTTTAGGCGATCCCTTAAGACTCATCTCTTCGGGGAAGCCTATCCAACCTCAACCTAACCACTCAACCATCACATTCTCATACAATTCATCCCAACACAGCTACCTCCTCATGTATCACTTCCCCCTCCCTTTTAGATTGTAAGCCCTCAGGTGCAGGGCCCTCCTTACCATCTTGTCTTGAATTGTATTGTGATTGTAATGTTTCCCTTATATTGTAACGCGCTGCGCGAACTGTTGGCTCTATATAAATCCTATATTATACTAATAATTGTGATAACTCAGCAAGTATAACGTTTTAAGGGGCGTAAGGACAAAAGTGTAAATAGACTTTGAAAGTTTTCTTATCATTTGAAGCTGAACTCAAAGTAAGTACCTTAATTTGATTTGGCATCAGTGCAGTCTCTGTACAGCAAAGCTTAGACTGGGAGGAGGAAACCTTAGACTTAGACTGGGAGGAGGAAGAAGCTGAAGGAGTGAGGCAGCCTAAGGCGGTTCTGTCAGGCGGCATCCTATTGGTTGATGGCTGGGTGGTGGTGCGGCAGAGGAGCAGCCAGAGCATCCCAGCTTGCTAAGAGCAGCTCTATGCAGCTACCCAGGTAACTGAGATCACCGGTTGCCAGGAACTGGGCGGGGCATACTGGCTTGCATCCCACCAAGCTCCTGGCAACCAGTGATGTCAATGAGCTGGACAGGAAACCAGACAGACCAGCTGACCAGCTGACAGTGTATTCTGGTGTCTGTCAACCAACCTTACAATGACAAATCAGCACAACAACTGCACATCCCTTCCCCTGATCAGACAGCCCTGGGAGCAAATCGGCTGTGCTGAAATGCTCATGTGCTAACAAGAAACGTGCTAATAGGAGAAGAGAACAAAGTGACAGAAAGATGAGCTTATCAGCCTGCTGCTTCTCCTTTCACTGTAAAGTCACTGACTGGGGGAGGGTCCAGACCTGTACATGTTACTTAATTGCAGTAGAAAAAAATGGTCTCTTGCACTGCAAGACAGGACTTTGCTGGGTAACAGAGCTGTGTAAGTCTCAAGACTGTCTTGACAGAAGTATAAATCCTTTGATAGGTAACACGTCTTTTCTATAGGTATTTCAACTGTGTAGTTAGCTGTTTATCTGACGTTTAGCTTTTAAGCCCTTGCTTCAAGAAACTGAAAGGTTTTGTTGACTTGTAATTTTTTTAGGTAATGTGAGGTCAACTTTTAAAGGAGACCAGGACAACACTGCTCTCAAACCTTTCATGATATTATGCTGGCTAACCTCCTTTATAGCTCTTCTTCCAAAACTAAGACGCATTCATTTTATTAGCAATTGAAACAGATGTGTATTCTCCTAAGAAGTTTACTCTAAAATGTCCCCCTATGTTGTAATGAAAGCAATAGAGTGAAATACTTCAGTACATTGGATTTCGAATCTGCAGATTCAGAGCCAAGTAGTTCTCACCGTGATAACAAATGTAAAGAAAGTGTCCTCATATATCACATGACTTCTAATCTAAACAGTTACGCTTAGGAGAGTCGGACCCCTTCGTAAAGTCTTCTCCAGCATATCCCAAGGATTCTCAATGGGGTTAAGGTCTGGACTGTGGTGGCCAATCCATGTGTGACAATGATGTCTCACGCTCCCAGAACCATTCTTTTACCATATGAGCCCGATGAATCCTGGCATTGTCATCATTATTCCCAATGTACCATCAGGGAAGAAACAATCCATTGATGGAAAAACCTGGTCATTCAGTATATTATGGTAGACAGCTGACCTCATTTTTTGGGCACATAACATTGCTGAACCTAGACCTCAATCCAATGGAAGGCTCTGATCTATTTGCTTAGCTAAATCCAGGTGGTGACTTTTTTTTTTGGACGGGCAGTGTATATAGCATACACCTAAACTCTTAAACTAACCCTCAAATCAACTCTTAACTTTTACCTTCCCACCTAACACTCAACCTTTTTTCTAACTTAACCCCATCGACCTCATCTTGACATCTTAATCTGTAACCAAACCCTAAAATTATCCCCCTAACACAAATGTAACCTAACCCCCTAAAACCTAAATATCCAAAAGAGCTCCATAGACTCACCGCTTCATTCTAACTTCAGGTGCAGTCTGTCCCCACTCTGGGTGCAGGCTATGGTGCGCTTCCTACTCGTTCAAACCAATCTCCAAAAGATCAGCCGCACAAAGCCAGAGTAGATTCAATCCAAGATTTACTGAAATCGTTCAAACAGGTTTCAAAAAGTAAATCCAAGAGAGTGGTAAGCAACGTATACATCACCATGAACATCTCCCACACCACGCCAACGCACCTCATGAGTTTCACCACCTGGGCCCCTAAAACCTAAACTTAATCTCTAACTTCCAATGCTAACCTTAACCCATCTCCAAACTTTAACACCTACTGGAAAGTTCAGCCCTTCAAATTCATCCTCACCTTTTCATTTCTGAAAGATCTGTGTCACCCTGTACTGGGATAAGTGCATGAACACGGGGTACCTGCATCAAAAACAAGTATCAAATACTTAGCTCTCCTCAAATCTTGGCAGATCCTTTCCTCTTTTAGTGCTGACCTTGTGATCAGTGCCTTGAGATTGTCAGGACTAAGGATAGGCTGCATGTTCGAGTCGACCATAGGTTCGACTCGAACAATTGTTCACTTGACCTACGCCAGTGGGTTTCATAACTGGAAGACTTGCATGACAAAGATCAGTATCACACACCTGCCTTTTACTTTTTATTAAAAAAAAATATTGGAACTAAACCCACCAATGTGACTGTTACCCAAAAGAAGGCTCAAGTGTATGATACATGTAAGGCCCCTTATGGTGATAACTGTCACAATTGCCAGTGTGACAGCACTGAACCAAACTTCCAAGCCCTCAAATGGCCGGTGTCATAGCTGGTCATCTGTGCAACTGCAGATCTAAATTGCGGCTAACATGGCACCATGCTTGGTGAAAAGGGAGGTTTGGTTATATACAGCTACTCCTCACTTAACAACCTGCCTGTTTCACCACCACTCGGACTTACAAGCAGCTCTCTGACCAGTTGGCATTGTACACTGTACGAGAACTTCAGTCAAGCTCATCTCACCTCACCCTTTCTCAGTCTATGTCTCGTTTCCGCAGTTGGTCAGCCAGTCAGTATTTACTACTGTACTGTACTGTACATTGATATTTGCCTTATGCAAACCTTAGTCATGTACTGTATATTAGAGCTGATTTGCTCTATTCCTCACTTAGTGACCAATTCGCTTAACGACCTAGTCGTAGAAGTATACGAACAGACCGCACTATCCAGAGAATTCCAATATTTCAATTCCAATACTTCAGACTTTATTGAAATTCACAGCAAAGCCAGTATAACAATGAATTAAAGTGTATAAAGCAGCAAATACCAGCACTGCACACCCCCAACCAGTTGTAGAAGCGGAACGTTAATTGAGGAGTGTCTGCACAGGAAAGATTTTATACCAGTATAGGTGCGATTTTAGTTACTTTAACTGTAGTTAACTATCACCCGGACTTCCAGGTACCTGGATATACCTTCAGATTTCTTTCATAGGTCATGGCAGTCTAAAAACTCAGGGCATTCAATTATGCAAAGGTGCATCTAACATTAGTGTTTTGGAAAGGTGATAGGAAATAAGAGGAACCACAAGGAGGAACTAAAGGGAGGGACAAACACTAGAAAGCAGGGTAAAGGTTTAACATCATTTTCCCCTTCAGCTTCTCCTGCACTTCTCTAATCCTCCATTATACTAGACCTTTGCAGAAGGAGAAGGAAATATATATTTTACACGCAATCAGGACTCCCTTAGTAATTTAACAGCTCACAGCTGGCAAGAGTAAACTCTGTTCATGGAATTGTGATTATTACATTAGTGCAACAGGCAAAAGGAAGCTGCCACGCTGATGTACAGACATGGAGTCATCAATCACTTAAAGCACAAAGCACTAATCACACTCAGCATATATGCAGGTAGTGGTATGTACATGTGTCTCAGCCTCCGAACACTAACTGGATCATTTTTTTGGGGGGGTTAGTTAAACAGTCAACACAGTAAACCAGAGACATGTTTCCTTCCTTCCTTCCTCCCTGTCTCCTTTCTTTCTTTCTTTCTTTCT
Source organism: Nanorana parkeri (assembly GCF_000935625.1). Lineage (NCBI taxonomy): Eukaryota > Metazoa > Chordata > Amphibia > Anura > Dicroglossidae > Nanorana > Nanorana parkeri. The sequence continues at coordinate 522,976 of NW_017306553.1, forward strand.
TTCTTTCTTTCTTTCTTTCTTTTTATTTCTCTCTTCTGTCCTTCCTTTTTCTTTCTTTCTGCTGTCCTTCCTTACTTTCTATTATCTTCCCTTCCTTTTTTTTCCCTTTCCTTTCCCATTCCTTTCCTCCTCTCCTTTCCTTCCTCCGTTTCTTCCTCTCTTTCTCCTGTTCCTTAATCCTTCCCTCTTAGATCACCCTTCTTTCTTCCTTTTCTTTCCTCCATCCTTCTTAACTCCCTTACTTGTATCTTTCCTACTTTCAATCCTCCCTACCTCACATCCTCTTTTGTTCTTATCCGTCCTTCCTTCCTTGCTTTCCTTCTCTCTTGCTATTCCAACCCCGTTCACCCCATCCACGGAGTCTGCTACTGGGAGTCCCTTCCGGGCTGGTGGTCCCTAGCAGTCCTACTAATTAAGGTACTGGCAGGAGATTAAACAGTGGCGCACACTGTGATCGCCACCTGCTCAGTTTCCACTTGTGATGTGTTTGGCAGATGACAGACAATCACTGATCCGTGCCTTACTATTTATAGACACACAAAACAGTGTGTCAATATTGTCACCAAAAAAAAGATAAAAAACAGAACACAGCAAAAAGCCAGGAAGTGAAGATTTTCTTTCATCCAGCTGTTGTAAGATGACAATATGGGGATTCTGGGAGGATGTGATGGAGTATCTGCTGCAGTAGAAGAAAAATAACCTGTCTACATCATTCTGAGAAATATCTAAAATTTCACCTGGGATATTTCAACTCCTTCTGACTCTGCCTGAAACACACCCATATGTGCTAAGTTCAGAAAAGTATTGTACCTCTTTGACTCTTATTCAAAATCACCTTGTCACCACAGGATCCAGAGTAGGCAAAGCCCACATTGTATTGGAGCATGCTTTATACTTAATTTTCTAGCAGCCCTTGTCTTCAAACTTTTCCAATTTGCTGGATTCTGGCCAATGCAGATATCCAACACTTCTGTGTTAGTGTAAAATAACAGCTCCTCACTTTGCACTCTGCAGTTCCTCCAGTCAGTTCTTACAACACTATACGGCGAAAGAGCCAGCGGGAGGAACCACAGCGTGCGACTCATTACATGAAGTTGGGTTTGAGGTACCAAATCGGAAAGAGGAGGAGCAGTCAATGGTCACAAGCTGGGTTCAAAGACAGGAGATCAGGAACACAGGAAAAGAAAGCAGGGCACACAGGGACAAGATGACAACCACTCAGCAACTTGATCATGGCTTCTGTCCATTTTAAATAGACAAAGTGTGCACGCTAACGAGCATGCACCCATGCGCTAACGTACGTGCACACATACGCTAGTGCGTGCACGTCTCTGTGCCAAAGCCTGGAACTAGGATATGATTGCATGCACATGTGTGCGCACGTCTGTGAGCAGGGACCAGCTTGCAGGTAATCACTTGAAGAAATGTCACCAGCACACCAAAAATCATTTCAGGATAACCATGTGTTCATTTAATAAGAACCATGTCGAGTGAAAACAAGCGCTTTCTGGGCCACGCCGGGTCCCGTCATCAAGCTTAACATTGACCTTAGCTTGCAGGTGAGTCTCTTACACTGACAGAGGTTTTAATCCATCCCTGCCCTATCCAAGACTTGAAAGAAACACTCTCCCTGGACCTATAGTTAAATATTGACAAGTCCTATAGTGATATACTGGCCTGCAGTAGTAATGTACTCCTAACATTTTAAATATTTTTTGGGATACTTTGCCGTCAAAGCAGATCCCCTCAAAAATAATCTGTCACCAAAAACTAGCAGCAGCTGAATAATTATCCTGCTCCCTCTGGCCCATGTCATCATCTGCCTCTAAACCCTCCTTGGTACAAAAAAAATACCACAAAGGCTAAAACACTCACATTATCTTATTTTCCCCTCAGCAGATGGTAAATATAATTACATGTGACTGATCTCAAAATATTATTAATGACATAAAACATTATTTTCACACATCTTTCACTTTGTAAGTATCTTTTTGCCCGGCGTCAGTGTTTCGGCGCACGGTGTGTCAGATGCTTGTGGGATATATAGCTGGATGGTTCTCCGTGCCGGCCTGTAACATCTGCTTCGGGGGCCCTCGTACATGATTTCCAACTAACTGACTCATTTGAAATAAAATTGCTGTAGGGGAACAATCTGGATAAGCTGTGAAATAAATGCCGCAGTTAGCCCATGAGCTGCTGGTAAATTTAGCCCTCACCAGCGCTCGGATGTCAGCGATACGTCTTCTCAAACTACATCATGTGATAGCTGGGAATAAACGGAGAGATTATCTGACATCCCGTAATGACCTTCAGTTCTTCTCATTTGCTCGCTATATGCTGCTGATGTTGGCACTGATGGTCGTCACTGATACATGGAAAATGGTTGTATTTATGGAAGTGTGTGTGCCTTAGTGTTGTTTATTTATTACAGGTATTTACATAGCTCTGACAATTTACACAGCACTTTACATAGTTGCACACTCACATCAGTCCCTACCCTCAAGGAGCTTACAATCTAAGTTCTCTATCTTACATGCATACATAGAGGGCCAACTTAGAGAGGAGCCAATCAACCTACCAGCATGTCTTTGTAGTGTGGGAGGAAACCGGAGTACCCGGAGGAAACCCATGCAAGCACAGGGATAACATGCAAACTCCTTGCAGATAGTGACCTGGCTAACCACTACACCACTGTGCTGCTGTTACTAGCTTTCTATATGGTTATATCAGAATCGCAAGCTACACTATCTGGCCATTACACCATCACACCCATGGGCTTGTTGGATATCCCATTCCAGCATTATTATAGATTTACCACTCTCCCCCTACAGCTTCAACTCTGAGGCTTTACCAGCCTTGAATCCTGCGGGAAGGCTTTCCCAGTGCTCATTCAGCCAAATGAGCATTTATGAGGTCAGAGAACGATGATGGACAAGAAAACCTGGGTGGGGTTTAAAGTGACATTAAAGGCAAAAAACATTTCCCTCCCCCCAATGTAAATGTTAGCACTTACCTTAAATGATGTCTCTTTTTCCGATCTTCCTCTTCTTTCCCCATGTTTTCATCCGTCCCTCCAGCGGTGTGACGTCACTCCGATCCAGCGCTGACTGCTCTGTCTCTCCGATCCAGCGGTGTCTGCAGGCGGGTGCACGCGTCCATAGACTTACCTTGCGTCTCTGCTCGTCTCCCGGCCGAGAATCGGAACTGCGCATGCGCCCGCCCCAAGATCCTTTGCGGCCGTACAAGCAGTTCCTGATTCTCGGCGCGGGAATGAGCGGCGATAACTAGGTAAGTTTAAAATGATTTTAAGCGGGTTTTTTTTTTTTTTACACTTCTTGCCTATATCTACTGCATGCTAGCAGTAGTTTTTGTCAAAAAACCGGAGGGTTTAGAACCCCTTTAAGTCAGGGCTCTGTGCAGGCCAATCGAACTCCTCCACACCAAACTCAGCTTTATGTGAAAAGATCAGCTGCAGGGAGACCACAAGCAATACTGTTGAATAGTCAATTGGCTTTTGCTTGCCTTTTTGGCTACAGCTTTCATAGTACAGGTCCTCATTCAGGGGCAAATATCCCACTAGCAAAGAATCCCTTGGCCTCCCTTTTACCATATTAGGAAGCAAATTTGCCAAGCCTCACTAAATGTTATTATTAGGCAACATCTGGATGACATCACCTTTACTTCCTTCATGCCAAACCAGTTAATGTCCCAGTTTACACAATTATTCCCCTCTTTGACCAAGTCTTCTACTGCAATTTCAGAGGACTCCCCTGTGTCCGGGGCCGGCCTTAGGCCTTTAGGCGCCCAGTGCGAGAAAGCTTTACAGCGCCCCTCAGTGGCCACACCCTTTAGTGGCCACGCCCCCGTAACCACACCCATTTCCCCCAATATATGCACCATTTAAAGACTACTATTTTGTTAAGCCGCAAAGAAACATATTAAAAAGTGTGCTAAAAATAAAACTTTTATTCTAAGGTATTAAACTTATAGGCACAATAGAAGTATTCTTATCAAATAAAACAACAGAAGGTAAACAATAAATGTCAAACTACAACAGAGTCTATAAAAATAAAGTGTCAGGTCGTCATGCCGACCCCTTTTTTCAAGTAAGTGCATCTAGAAAAGTAAAAATAAAAAACAGAACACAGACCCCGGGCTACATGTAAATGAATGAATTACTATATGTCCGAATATACGAGAAATTTATTCAGACACATAATAATAATTTGTTTTAGAATGTGCGGCGGCCATGTTGGCCACCAGAAGCGGTGAGGGGGAGAGAAGCCGCCCACAGGACGAGCTGTGACGGCCGCACGGCGCCCTTGTTGCCATGGCGCCCTGTGCGGCCGCACGGCTCGCACACCCCTAAGGCCGGCCCTGCCTGTGTCTCCCTCTCTGTGAGCAGGAACATTAGGAGGTACACAGAAAAGACTTTAAGACTCTCCCATAAGCAAATAGCCAGGGAATTCACTGAAGAGTTCCTGTGAGCACTTATGAAGATGTACTATGAAAGTGCAAATGTTTATCAGCATCTCCATCCTCCCGTGAATATCTATCTTGCCGTATTAATGAAACATTAATCATGTTGAGTAAATGAGTTAATTATTGTAACCAACTTGTAAATAATTCCCATTTAATTATTGCCAAAGGAGAAGTCAAAAGTGTAAACACACTTGACATTTTGGTGTAATTTATTGCGGCATGCATCATGAATGATGTGCGCATCAATTAGTGACCGCTTAAAATTATTACACAACTGTACAATTAAAGCAGCCCCGGAAATGGGTCGAGTTGTGTGCTTCAATGGGAGTCTACTGGGCTTGAAATTGGTAGCTTAGATGTTTGGCTTAAATTGAAGCATATCTAAAGACAAAATGTTTTTGGTTTTTTTTTGAGGTTTTGGAGAGTTTTTATTGTTGCTTTATTTTCACCCTCTCTGTTTGTCCTGGTGACCACTGAGGGAGAATGTGATGGGAAGTCCAAAGTGTTACAGTTATCATTGGAACAGGTAGTGAGGGGAAAACCTCAAATGGAGACACTTGTTCCCATGATAGCTGTCAACAGGTGATTTCCTCTCACGTCCTGTTGCATCTCCAAGGCAGGAAGTGAAGGAAAAGCTCCCTAATGGGAAACATATATATATATATATATATAAAAAACTAACAGGAGGTTTAATTGTTCAAAATTTAAAAATATAAAAAAAAAAAAAATCAAGCACATTTTCTGGCCCCCGAAACACAATGAGGGCCCATTGTGTCAACACAACTAAAAAATTAATAATTTTGAGGATTTTCCTTTCACTTCCTATTCAGCCACCTGTTAAATAGACAGGAGCACAGAGGAAATGTCTCAAATGGGACCTGTACATCATTAAAGAATTAATAAATGGATCTGAGATTGAAGGGCCACACCACGCTTTAATACTCCAGATACAAATTATATACAAGAAAGCCAAGACATTTTGGGGCCCAAAACTCACCCTCTTTATGAGGACATATTACGGAGTGAACAAAAGAAGAAACGACCAAATCAGTAACAGACCATGATGAAGAAGTGATGGAGGCGATTCTATCGTGTGTAGAATCTACCAGCCAGAAGGCTTCTGGTTATACATGCGATTTAAAATTAAATTCCGGCATAAGGAAAAATTGCCTATATACAAGACATGTGCATATACTTGGAGCTTCCTGTAATAAAGACCGGTCACTGCTGCTCTCTTTCTTTGTGCAGGGTGACTGGTCTGGTCTCAGCCCCCTTCTGTAATAAAGACTGCTCAGTGCTGCTCTCTCTCCTTGTCCAGGGTGACTGGTCTTGTCTCCGCCCCCTCCTGTAGTTTTCTGCAGGTAGCCTGTAGTGGGTAGAGGCTGCTGGGCCCCTCCCACAGTGATGTGATGGTGCAGTGGGCTTGCAAATGCAGATGGTATACACCAAGTGGGTTTATATCCTTTGGGGCTATAAATATATATAATAAAATACCAGCTGAAAGGAGCCCTTTAACGGATCTGCAATCTCCACTGGCTTTTTGACAGAACCTGTTTGAAAATAAATCCATAGCACTTTATTCTGTGAAGGAAGAGGCAGTGTTAGCACACAAAGCAATTTTCCTGAATTCAGTGACTCATTTTTAATGATGTTCTAGCCTTGCTTTACAAAATAGATTTCTTTGTCTTCATTTATGAAAGAAAAACTGGAACAATCCTTTGTCGAAACTTTACCACGTCTCCTAAATAGCACCAGCGAGTATTTTTGGGATGCCTTGGTGCCCCCATTACCGTGTTGACAAGTTGCCGGAGGAAAAAGAAAAAGCAGAAATTAATCCTGCCGGCATCTACAGCTACACGAAAAGACGTGATTGTGGAATCTTTTAAAGTGGTTCCCCTTCTCTCGAAGGGAAAAGCTTGGTGTTGTTTTCAAAATGTGGAAGTGTTCCAATCACTAAGTGCAAGAAAATAGCAGTTTAACCTCCTTTCTTTGAAATGAGATAGAAGATAATTAAAAGTCCAGGAAATGATAGCTTGAAAAATGTTATGTCTACCACTATGTTGAGATGTCATCAAATAGGGTCCTATATTTTAATGTTTTTTAAACCCAACCCCCAGGCAATAAAAACAGACCCATATCAGATATTAAAACTAAAACAAGCAGAACAAGTTCCAATATTAAAGTGACACTAAGCTCAAACATTGTACCCTTAAAAATGCATTCAAGTACCTTAACTATTAACAACAATGTATCTTATTTGTGTATCACTCGGCTGCAGATCCTCAAATCATCTCTGAATTGGTGCTGACACCGTCCTTCCTCCTGGAGGGTGACTACTTGTGTTCCCCATGGTCCCTGTGTGTGTTATAAAGTAGCCACCGCACCAAGTTCACTCCTGTGATGGACTACAATCTCAGTACAAATTAGTAAACTAAACATAAGATTGTAGTTTATCATGGAAGTGAGCTTGGAGCGGTGACTACTTTACAACACACACAGGGGGAACAAAAGTAGCCGCCCTCCAGAAGGAAGGAAAGTGTCAGCACCAATTCAGAGATGATTGGAGGATCTACAGCCAAGTGATACACAAATAAGATACATTGTTGTTAACAGTTAAGGTACTTGAATGCATCTTTAAGATTTAACTTCTGAGTCTAGTGTCACTTTAACCTTCAATCTGGAGCTGTCCCTCACAGTACCTTTTCATTACAAGCTATCCTCATTCCTTAATGTTGAATGATGGCCAGTTTCACTCAGCCTTGGGAAAAAAGTAAGAAGATACTGAGCGGCCATCACCATGAGGCCTCTTGTTCACAAAATAAAGAAAGATCTCTCATCATCGTCCAAGACCACCCACCACTGGCCATTGGAAGAAGTGTGCAAGAGGACCAGACTCACACTTCACAGATAGTTTACTCATTTGTATTGAGATTGTAGTCCATCCCAGGAGTGAATTTGGAGCGGTGACTACTTTACAACACACACAGGGGCCATGGGGAACAAAAGTAGCCACCCTCCAGAAGGAAGGCCAATGTCAGCACCAATTCAGAGATGATTTGAGGATCTACAGCTGAGTAATACACAAATAAGATACATTTCTGTTATTAGTTAACGTACCTGAATGCATTTTTAAGGTTTAGCTCCTGAGCTTAGTGTCACTCTACACAGAGAATCACATTGTTGACCATGGGCAATAACAACTATTATTTTTATTTCCAGCTGCTGTAATGCATGAGGTCCTATGTGATCAAATAAAGTACAAACGCAACTAGCTGTTAAAATGTAATGTGCCGCCTATTGGTCCTACTATTAAACTGACACATTGACAATGTTTTTGATTTCACAAGAGTCATTTTGCAAAATGAATAAGACTGATCAAAAACCATGAACAACTGTGTTAATGATAGGGCAAAAAGAAATAAATGAATGAATGAATAAATAAACACTTTCAGGTTTTTAATCCCTTTATGTCCTAATCTCCTGGCACTCACACTCCCATCAGACATAAACTCTACATGGTGGAGTCTTTGGCACTCAACACAGCGTTATCAAGCGAAGCTGACATACTACACAGCTCTGAGATGTATGTGCTTAATCATATGTGTGAGTAACACTGTTGTCATCTGCTGTCAAAAAAAAAAACCTTTTCTAAATTGATGCTGCCATCTTAAGGATAAAGCTCGAAGTGCCAGCTTGAGCAGAGGTGAACATGTAAAAAAAGTGAGAAACAACAGAAACCAAAATAGTTAGCCATATAGTATTGCAGTAGTATAACTGAATTAAAGTGTAACTGTGTGCAAGATTTAAAAAAATGACATACTGCAAATGATGCAATTTGCAAATAGCATGAAAGAGACACTAAACTGGAAGGGTCAACAGGTAATACAACTATGTTTTGGGGAAAGGGGAGAAGGGTTTAAATTACTGTGATAAAGTGACACTAAATTCGGGATATAAATCTTAAAAATGCATTCAATGACCTTAACTAGTAACATAAAAGTATCTTATTTGTGTATCACTCGGCTGTAAATCCTCAAATCATCTCTGAATTGGTGCTGACACTGTCCTTCCTTCTGGAGGGGGGCTACTTTTGTTCCCCATAGTCCCTGTATGTTGTAAAGTAGTCACCGCTCCAAGCTCCTCCCTGTGATGGACTACAATCTCAATACAAATCAGTAAACTAAACTTGAGATTGTAGTCCATCATGGGTGTGAGCTGGGAGCGGTCCCTACTTTACAACACACACAGGGATCATGGGGAACAAAAGTATCACTCTATCACAGTAATTTTTGTTTTTCTAAACTCTTCTCCCCCCTCTCTTTCCCCAAAAATCCCTGTGTGTGTTATAAAGTAGCCACCGCACCAAGTTCACTCCTGTGATGGACTACAATCTCAGTACAAATTAGTAAACTAAACATAAGATTGTAGTTTATCATGGAAGTGAGCTTGGAGCGGTGACTACTTTACAACACACACAGGGGGAACAAAAGTAGCCGCCCTCCAGAAGGAAGGAAAGTGTCAGCACCAATTCAGAGATGATTGGAGGATCTACAGCCAAGTGATACACAAATAAGATACATTGTTGTTAACAGTTAAGGTACTTGAATGCATCTTTAAGATTTAACTTCTGAGTCTAGTGTCACTTTAACCTTCAATCTGGAGCTGTCCCTCACAGTACCTTTTCATTACAAGCTATCCTCATTCCTTAATGTTGAATGATGGCCAGTTTCACTCAGCCTTGGGAAAAAAGTAAGAAGATACTGAGCGGCCATCACCATGAGGCCTCTTGTTCACAAAATAAAGAAAGATCTCTCATCATCGTCCAAGACCACCCACCACTGGCCATTGGAAGAAGTGTGCAAGAGGACCAGACTCACACTTCACAGATAGTTTACTCATTTGTATTGAGATTGTAGTCCATCCCAGGAGTGAATTTGGAGCGGTGACTACTTTACAACACACACAGGGGCCATGGGGAACAAAAGTAGCCACCCTCCAGAAGGAAGGCCAATGTCAGCACCAATTCAGAGATGATTTGAGGATCTACAGCTGAGTAATACACAAATAAGATACATTTCTGTTATTAGTTAACGTACCTGAATGCATTTTTAAGGTTTAGCTCCTGAGCTTAGTGTCACTCTACACAGAGAATCACATTGTTGACCATGGGCAATAACAACTATTATTTTTATTTCCAGCTGCTGTAATGCATGAGGTCCTATGTGATCAAATAAAGTACAAACGCAACTAGCTGTTAAAATGTAATGTGCCGCCTATTGGTCCTACTATTAAACTGACACATTGACAATGTTTTTGATTTCACAAGAGTCATTTTGCAAAATGAATAAGACTGATCAAAAACCATGAACAACTGTGTTAATGATAGGGCAAAAAGAAATAAATGAATGAATGAATAAATAAACACTTTCAGGTTTTTAATCCCTTTATGTCCTAATCTCCTGGCACTCACACTCCCATCAGACATAAACTCTACATGGTGGAGTCTTTGGCACTCAACACAGCGTTATCAAGCGAAGCTGACATACTACACAGCTCTGAGATGTATGTGCTTAATCATATGTGTGAGTAACACTGTTGTCATCTGCTGTCAAAAAAAAAAACCTTTTCTAAATTGATGCTGCCATCTTAAGGATAAAGCTCGAAGTGCCAGCTTGAGCAGAGGTGAACATGTAAAAAAAGTGAGAAACAACAGAAACCAAAATAGTTAGCCATATAGTATTGCAGTAGTATAACTGAATTAAAGTGTAACTGTGTGCAAGATTTAAAAAAATGACATACTGCAAATGATGCAATTTGCAAATAGCATGAAAGAGACACTAAACTGGAAGGGTCAACAGGTAATACAACTATGTTTTGGGGAAAGGGGAGAAGGGTTTAAATTACTGTGATAAAGTGACACTAAATTCGGGATATAAATCTTAAAAATGCATTCAATGACCTTAACTAGTAACATAAAAGTATCTTATTTGTGTATCACTCGGCTGTAAATCCTCAAATCATCTCTGAATTGGTGCTGACACTGTCCTTCCTTCTGGAGGGGGGCTACTTTTGTTCCCCATAGTCCCTGTATGTTGTAAAGTAGTCACCGCTCCAAGCTCCTCCCTGTGATGGACTACAATCTCAATACAAATCAGTAAACTAAACTTGAGATTGTAGTCCATCATGGGTGTGAGCTGGGAGCGGTCCCTACTTTACAACACACACAGGGATCATGGGGAACAAAAGTATCACTCTATCACAGTAATTTTTGTTTTTCTAAACTCTTCTCCCCCCTCTCTTTCCCCAAAACATTGTTGTATTACCTGTTGACCCTTCCAGTTTCTACTTCCTGTAACAGGGAGACAACCCTATTAGATCAGCAGTGAAATCGCACAATAGGGTTGTCACCCTATGGGCAGGAAAATCTTAGCTTTAAAAGGACTTTAAAAAAGAAAAACACATTAAAGGCCAACTCCATCTGACAGCTTTTAGGCAGTTACATCAACGTTTTTTCTTCTTTTGGAAAAACATTTTTTAAATCATATGAACAAAAGTTGACCATTGTAAGCACAACAGGCAGTGTTACATGGTTTGCCCCAACCCGTAATTGAAACTCTCGTTGGACAGCTTGGTCTGTTAAAGAAAATAAAAGAATAACTGATCTAATGGGAAGATGAAAAGGTTATAAAATTGTGTTACGGGAGAGACTCCAAAGATTGCTCTGTTAATGATAACAGACTGGATCATATATGCTATTTTTTTTTAATTTTGCACATAGTTACACTTTAAAGGAAACAAACATATTTATGGTGCCCCCCCCCCCCCCCCCCCCCCCCCCGCCGTTTATTTTTTTTTTACTTACTG
>NW_017306553.1:534332-591328 GCF_000935625.1 Nanorana parkeri
TGTGCCCCCCCCCCCCCCCCCCCCGTGTATGGTAATTTTTATTGGCTAATTTATGCCCAGTACTATTATTAAAGTGCACCTGTGCCCACACTATCGATATTTCAAGCTACACTCCAGGCAAATAGCTAAATACACAGATGAAATGCATATATAAGGGAGCTGGTTTACCTACCAGAGGATTTGTATTTCTATCCATCCAGTCCTGATGTATACACAGCACAGCCCTGTCTGAAAGCACAGGAAACCTGGTACTTCTCTGCTGATATTGAGTTGTAATGATCTTGAGTGAAACTGGGTGTGCGTTACTGTCTTGAATGGAGCTAACACCAGACTTGGAACCTCATGCAAAGGGAGGCGAAAATGAAGGCTCAGAATGTGATCGGAGGGACAGAAGCCTGTCCTGGGGAAGAAAGAACCCGGACACCGATGAGTCAGGTCTAGTGCTGATTTCTGGAAATCGCAGGTAGAACTGATGAAGTGGAAAAATGGGGATGTGTAAGTTGGCATTCTTAATGTCCAGATAGGCTAGAAGATGCTCCTGCCATAGTGTACACCATAAAAAAACACATACAATATTTATTAAATATGCTATTCACATAAAACCATAAATGTCCAACTGCACCAGAGAAAACTGTCATGATATGCGATACCCCATCGCATGGCATGGCTGAGGAAGAGCATTCATCTTCCTCAGCAGGATAAGCAAAAGAACAGACTGGAAATGTTTTCACCTCTATACTGTATATGGTAGGAAACACCCATGTAATGCACTGCTTTCTTGATGAATCCTCTGACTTTTAGTTTGCCCAAACAACCAGAGTTGGAGTCGGACACTGCATTGGCCAAAACCTGGACCTCATCACTAGTTGGGAGAAGTGTGAAGGCAGGAAACTGAAAAGCTGTTAGGTGACAATTGATGGGTAAGGTAAGAGTGAAAGAAGAGTGGTCATCTTTTCCTCCAGGCAGAAGGAGAACTTTTCCATCATAACGTAGTTAAATTATTATGCACAACGAGCAGCAGGGCATGTGGGCATCCAACACAGCCAGAAATGTTTTGGATGCAGAACATTTTTCCAGTTGCTTAGCTCTTCAAGGGAGCGAAGGTGTGAGACACAGCTGGTGGGACAGGTAAATGTTAATAGTTTTCCTTTTGAAGATATTTATTGTTTTAGAAGGTGTCGGAGTCACTTTAAAGTCAAGAATCATAATCTTCTCCACTTAGGGAGTCTCTAACTTAAAAAACCATGACACTAAAGACCAATAACATTTTTTTTTGTATTTTGATGGCAACAGAATAGCTATGTAATCCATGTCAATCAATCAGCTTACTTGATTGGATGATCATTGGATGCTGTGGCCACACCTCCACTTTTTTTGCTTTCATGTCCGGTGTCAGCCAGATGTCCACTTTAAACGTTTGTTCAGTACAACGCCGTGAGATTAACACTTTTATAACTGCAGGTGCTGGCGGAAGAGCGAGGGTTAACATCTGTGCCGGAACAGCAGGGTTCAGCCTAAAAATTAATTTTGAAATCCATCATTAAATAATTAGCTAAAAGGACATTGAAAACGAACCCCCATTTACATGTATAATCGGATTAATTGCATGATTTCATATTTGAGCAATTAACTTGTCAAGGATTTTTTTTCTCAGTGGATTCATGATTAATCTCTTATATTTGGCTACACGCTGCCTTCTCAGGTTAGAAAATGAAATTTATTACAGCGCTCCGAGAGCTCCAGGTTCCTAAGTAATAAACATTTTATTTTTCATTTTTTCTTTCTTTCATTTTTTTTTTTTTTTTTTATTATTATTATTCTGAAGTACTTTTCATAATGCTCTGAAATCTCTCAAGAAACTCTGCTGTGACAAACAATAGATGAAAAGTTTGTTAAGATGTTCAGGTTTCCATATGAACAGGAAAACAGCTGGTACATGCCTGAAAAAGTAGCTTTTTCCATAACGTATTATTTAGGGAGATGCTATATGGGATGCATGAAACATTGCGCTTTTCTTCTCGGAAAACTGAGTTATGCTAAGATGTCACTTTAAACAGAGTCATGCATGATATAACATAGGAAGCTACCAATAGAAACTTATTAAGTCATTTGCTTTGTGCCTTACTTCCTTCCGACTTTTATATTTCTTCCTTTCCTTCCTTCTTTCCTTCCTTGCCTCCTTTTTTCATACCTTCCTTCCTTTTTTCTTGCCTTTCTTTCTTCCTACCTTTCTCTTTCATTTCTTTTCCCTTTCCCTCCCTTTTTTCATTCCATTCTTTTTTCCTTATTATTTGTCCTTCGTTTCCCTCCTAATATTCTTCCCTTATCTCCTTTTCTTTAACCCTTCTCTCTTCATATCTTTCCCTTCTTTATTCCATTTTTCTTTCTGTAATTCCATCCCCCTTTGTTTCTTTACACTTTTTCCACCTTCCCTTCAGTTCCTTTCATTCCTTTCTTCCTTATCAAGTAACATGATTTGTGTCTTTTTTCGTTCCTACTTTTTATTCACTAATTTTCTACCTTCCTTTCCTCCCTTTCTTTCCTCATTTATTCCCTTCTTTACTTTCTTCCTTCCTACTTCTTTCTTTCTCCCTTTTCTTCTTTCCTTCATTCCTACCTTTCCCTTTTATTTCTTTTCCCTTCCCCTTCCTTTTCTTCTTTCCATTCTTGAATCCTTATTTCATTTGTCCTTTATTTTCCCTTCTTCTCATTCTTCCTTTGTTTGTTCTCTTTTCTTTATCCCTCCTCCCTTCATCTTTTTCCCTAAGACTAGTTTCACACCTAGGCGATTCAGATGTCGAGCTGTTTTTGCGCGATTGTCGCACGTTTTCGATCGTGCAAATGTTCATTGAGGGCCGGTGCACACCTAGGCGATTTATTACGCTGTTTGAGTCGCGTGATATTGCGCAAAACACAGATTTACATTGAAGTCAATGGAGGCTGCTCACACATTTGCAGTTTGTCGCGTGACCGAAATCGCCTGTCGCGCGAAAAGGTGCAGCAGCTATTTTCGGCGGTGTGGGCCCCATAGACATCTCTATGCATTGGAAAAACGTGCAACAATCGCGCAATTTACAATGAACAGTCGAGCGATCAAAAACGCACGACAACAGCGCAAAAACAGCTCGGCATCTGAATCACCTAGGTGTGAACCTTGCCTGAAAACCACGCAGTTATCTTGCGGTTTTCAATGCATAGAGATGTCTATGGGACCCAAACCCTTCGCCAACCGCCCGAAAATTGCTCCTGTACCTTTTCGTGTGACAGGCGATTTCGTCCATGCGACAAACCGCAAAGGTGTGAACAGACTCCCTCAATGTGAATCTGTGTTTTGCGTGATATCGCGTGACCAAATCCGCGCAATAAATCGCCTAGGTGTGAATCTAGCCTAAAGGAGACTGTACAATCAGATTGTAACATATGTGTTGAGCTTTACACACATCAGCCCTGCTACAGACTCTCACCTCATGGCTTACGTCTAAGTTACAATGTTGCAGCCTAATAACCGCGAAAAAGAAGACTGAGAAAATGCTGCTTTCCTGCTTGCAGCAGACTGATGACATCATCTCAGCCTAGGCATAGTAACTGAACTGGAGATCAAGGAATGCTTTAACAATAAAAGGAGACGTTCTCAAACAATTCATCCCCACACAGTTACCTCCTCATGTATCACTTTCCCCTCCCCTTTTAGATTGTAAGCCCCTTAGGGGCAGGGCCCTCCTTACCATCTTGTCTTGAATTGCATTGTGATTGTAATGTCTTCCTGATATTGTAAAGCGCTGCGCAAACTGTTGGCGCTCTATAAATACTGTATAATAATAATAACTTTGGATGTATGATACAGTTGTTGTACAGTATATTACAGTATAATTTAGTCAAGCAAACTAGTTGAGCTACTAAAAGGTCCACTTCAATCATGTCATATACAGAGGGAGGCCGGCGATGATAGGCTCGGTATTTCTCTCATAAGAGGTCTACCTTAGAAGCAGTCTGAATCTCTCCTGCAGTAGTACATTAAATTACAGTGCTGTTTATGTATGTGCGCAGAGTCACCTCAGACAAATCTATTTGTAACAATAATGCCCTTCCCTATAATTGCATTGATTTCTCAATCTCCAGAAACCACAGTCAAGACAGGAGAGAGATGGTTTCTAAAATATGAAGAGGGATAATATCATACTTGTTATTGTGGCCAGAAAATAAATGAGTTAGTGCGCTGAGCAATATTGGAGGGGCTCCAAAACAATTTGTATAGATCTCCAAAGGCTGTAGTGCAATTAAAAGGGGGAAAGACACATCAAATCTGTAGGAGGGCAAGCAAAATTGAATCATCATATAAGTAATGTATGTACAGTCTTATGGCAGTGTAATGGCAATTTATTAAAGAGACTCTGTCACTTCCATCCTTTCTTCCTTCCCTTCTTCCGCCCTCCCTTTTTTTCCCTTCCTAAAACTGCAAACATCAAATTAATATTCAAATGCCCCATTACCACAGGGATGTCATACCTGAGATAGCTCCCCTCTCTCAATTAAATGTCAACTGCATATGTTGCTCTTCAAGGACCCTAATTCCCTGCCTGTATGCAATGACAATAGCAAAACACATAAGAACCACAACAAACCAACCAGTATCTGCATACTAGGTGCCCAGCCGCACAACACTGGCTCAGGGACATTGCACTATAACCACAGATGCCAAATGAAGAAGCACATGACCCGTTACCACTAGGATGCCATACCTGAGACGGCTCCCCTCTCTCAATTAAACGTCAACTGCATATGTTGCTCTTCAAGTACCCTAATGTCCTGCCTGGTTGCAGTGACAGTAGTAAAATACATGAAGAAAAACATACCAACATACAAAAGGATAATATAATAAGCACCATCAACAGATTAAGAAAGCAAGAGGGTGGAATGCTGCTGACACCGTTTAGAACCTTCTTTCCTCAGGTATCCACCCACCACTCCTCCTCTTAGCTCCCCGGCCAATCAGATTAGTGTCCCACCTTATCCTCCCTTGTTTATAAAACAAATGAACCCTCACAGCTTCATTTTGCCTCTCCAAAACCAGTCATGCATGGCTTATGGCTTATGCATGCACTGCTATTCCAGGCCTGACTAGAAACACCAGCCTGAAATAACCCGCTGTGATGCAAATACAGTGGTGAATTTTGCCTTGAAATCATTCCTCCTGCAAAACTCTGACACCCCAACACGTGGTCTTCTTCAATAACGAATTCTGATCTAAGCCGCAGAGCCGACCTGTATACTGTATTATAACTCTGCCATCGTACAGAGTCTAGACATAACAGTTCAGCTGGGGCTTGTATCTAGCAAACTCTTACCAATAAAGGTTCATTTGTTGAAATCCCCGAGAAGTCAAAGAAGATAAACGACGGCCGATGGTATATCAAGTTCTTGGCATCTAGATACAAATAATCTTCAGGTGTTTGAATCAAATTTAGTATGACATTTACTTGCAATGAGAGTGAAATCTCATCCAAGTTCCCAAACCCAGCAAAGCCGGGAAATGTTAATAAGGTGAGTTGTGTACGAGACTTTCACTATTCATCACGCCCCCTGCAAACACTACATCTTTATTTAGTCAAAGCACACTAAAACACAAGCCTATGGCCTCATAGAAGAGCGGGACTATTGGGGGATGCAATAAAACTCTAAACTATATGAGTCATTACTGAATTCTGGGTTGATTTAGCTCCTGTGAGTAGGTAGGTTCGCTAAGTGCTTGCATTTGAAAGGGAATGCATAGTTTTGTTTTACATTTTTATTACCTTTTAGACAAGATAGTTACTGTTCATATTTGTAGTTAAATAAACATGAAACTTTGCATATGAAATATTTCCTATTTGCAATTTTCTGAAAGGGAATAGAGCTCTAGGAACCTTTTAACAGGTTTACCAAATCTTAACTGCTTTGCTGAAAAAGTCTGTTGTTTACCAAGCTCAATAGCTTAAGGTCAAACCAACCTCCCTGCCTGCTCTGTTTGGAAGGTGCCATATGGAGTTTTAGTTAGAAAGAAACAGGAATAAAACAACATAGAGTAGATCCTTTTTAGAAAACTCATAGGGGGAGAATTTACCTAAACTGGAGCAGACAAAATCTGGAGCAGCTGTGCAGTCATCAGCTTCTCTCTTCAGTTTGTTCAATTGAAAATAAAGAGAGAAGCTGATTGGATGCCATGCACAGCTGCTCCAGATTTTGTCTACTCCCATTTTGGTAAATTCCCTTCGTAGTGTTCTGTGTTACTAATGTCTTAGCGGCATCCTGTATTAAATATTTATTTGTAAATAAAAATTGTAAGTAGTTACTGTACATATATATATATATATACACAGATCAGCTATAACATTGTGACCTCCCACCTAATATTGAGTAACTGCCATCACAGCCATGATCCATCAAGACATGGACTCCACTAGACCTCTTAGGGTACACTGTGGTATCTGGCACCAAGCCGTCAGTAGCAGATCCTTTAAGTCCTGTAAATTGTGAGGTGGGAGTCTCCATGGATCGGACTTGTTTTTCCACCACACCCCACAGATGCTCAGATGGATTAAGATCTGGAGAATTTGGAGGTTAAATCAACACTTCAAACTTGCTATAGTGTTCCTCAAACCATTCTTGAACCATTTTTTTGAAGTATGACAGGGCGCATTATCCTGCTGAAAGAGGCCGCTGCCTTCAGGAAGTACAGTCTCCATGAAGGGATGTATTTGGTCAGCAACAATGTTTAGGTCGGTGGAACGTGTCAAAGTAACATCCACATGAATGGCAGGACTCAAGGTTTCCCAGCAGAACATTGCCCAAAGTATCACACTGCCTCTGCCGGCTTGCATACTTCCCATAGTGTATCCTGGTGCCATCTCTTCCCCAGGTAAGTGATACACTGCACCCAACCATCCACATGATGTAAAAGAAAATGATACATCAGACCAGGCCACCTTCTTCCATTGCTCCGCGGTCCAGTTCTGATGCTCATGTGCCCATTGTAGGCACTTTTGGCGATGGACAGGGGTCAGCAAGGGCACCCTGACAGATCTGCAGCTACGCAGCCTCGTACGCAACAAACTGCAATACACTAAGTGTTCAGACACCTTTCTATCAGAACCAGGAATACAGGAATAACTTTTTCAGCAGTAGCTCTTATATTGGATTGGACTGCACATGCCAGCTGTCGCTCCCCCCATGCTTTAATTAGCCTTGGCCCTGTCTCTGGTTCACCGGTTTACCATTCATCTAGCCATCACTAGTTTTTGGTCACTAGTCTTTGGTTCCATCATTGTTTCCCATGCTATATAACCACTTCACTCATAGAACTCTGAATTATATTTTCTAAAACTTCAATTATTTGTCTCAACTCTGCCTCCGTTTTTCCTCTGGGGAGCCGCAACTTGCACATGTGTGCTGTTTGAACACTTGCTGGCCAGATAATCATTATAGTGATAAAACACACTTGCTCCACCTATGGACTCTGTATGGAAAGAGACGTTACTATAGCTGCAGATGGGAAAGATTAGGATGTTTTATCTATTACCCCAGCCCTGCACCTTCTTTCTCATCTCAGCAAACAGTCCAGCCCTTCCCGCTATTTGTCTGCTTTAAATTTTCAGCTAGCATACAGGGGACTATGAGAATTTAATTTAAAAGAAGGATGCAATTAATGTAATATATATTTGCTCCACGTTCTTACTTGTGTAGCACCCTGCTAAAAGGATTGCTAGGTTATATGCTAGGTCCATAGTCTATGTTCAGTTCAACTGTGACAGAACAATCTGTGAAGCTGTGTCTGCCTGTGATGGGTGTGTTACCACACAGGGCAGAACAGCCAATGAGGATTGCTTTGGGCATTTATGTCTCCCAGCCAATCACTGTAGGACAGTAGCAGTGATGCATGCTGGGAGAGGAGATAAATGCTGAGTGTGGCTGATGCAACAGTCTCTTCTTCCCTCCCCCAGGGCCCTCCTATCTGGGGGCAGGATGCCTACTGCTGAAGAGACAGAATGGACTAGGCCTGAGCCTGGGGCCTAGGCCTGGACGCTGGGGCCTGAGCCTGGAGGCCCAGTGGTCAGCCACTCATGTCTGAAGTTGACAAGACCCTTGACAGTACTGCTTGCCAGAAGTTCTCCACACAGATTGCCGGTACGGCTTAAAGGTCCAAGTCTGTGGTGGCAGCAGTTGCTTTGCTCTGTTTCAAGTACAAGGGGTCTACCTTCATCCTGGATGTGCCTGACCCTCTTCCCTCTCTCCTTGGAGTTACAGCAATAAAAGAGAATCATATTGGAGCTATTGTCTCCACTGTCGGTAACCACTGGAAGTGGTAAGTGCTATTGGGGCAGCCATGTGTTTTAATAATCCCTAGACAGGCTATGGAAGACCCGATCATTCAGTAGCTCCTTCGGGGGTGAGCGCTACACTTGATAAAAAGTCCTTCTATTATATTTCATAAAAGACAACTAGAAAAGAAAAAAAACTTTTTGATGCATAATTAGGATTTTGCTGAGGAGAAAAAAAAATAACACAGCTATTAAAGTTTGACAAGCTGACAGCCTAAAATAGCTAAGAACATTTAAGTAAAGACATCGGGAACATTTGACAGAATTGATAGGTGGAGCAAGCAGAGTGGAGGAAAACACAAGGACACGAGTCTATTGTGAAGGCAGACAGTGACTTAGAGCAACGAGATGATACAACCGCACTGGGACTAGAGTTGATTTACTAATGCAATAAAAAGGATTCGCTGTGCAAAGTTAGAGAATGAGGTTAAGCTTCACTTTATTCGTCCAATCACGTGCAAGCAAAAATTCTCTCTTCTGTAATTTTTAAAACAAAGTTTGAGGCACAAAAAAAAATCATTTACATACATTCTATATTTCATAAACTTTCAGAGAAAACATATACAAAGCATCAAAGGATGTAAATGCACTTTGTGAGCAACAAATACATTACAAATCCAGATTTTAGCATATATGTAGGTAGTAGTGACATCATCAGTTTGCTGTACATAGACTGGAAAGAGAGCAGGGCTGTGGGAGGGACCCAGCAGGCCCCACCTAGTACAGGCCGCCTGCAGAAAACTACAGGAGGGGGCGGAGACAAGACCAGACCCTGTACAAGGAGAGAGAGCAGCAATGATTGGTCTTTATTACAGAAAGCTCCAAGTCTCACAATGGATTACTGCACAGACCTGGAAGGAATACACAAAGCTCACCAAGAGTCAAGGAAGAATTCTCATGACTTTAATATTAGGGCAATAGTTGCCTATCCCAGAATTCCGGTTTAAATTTCCCTTGACCATAAGTGTTCATGTGAATTTATATGTAAGTTAAGTAAGAGTTCCCTACTCCTTTAGTACTTCAACCACATTATGTGCATAGTGGAATGGCAAGTTAATCATCAAGGCTCTCTAAGGTTCTCTTGGCTTCTTGCCCCATTCTCCTCATGTGAGGACTATAGGCGATATTGGCCAGGCTGACCAGTCTCTCTCTTCAGTCCAATGTGTGTTCTAGAAAAAATGGCATTCAGTAGATGTAGGAATGGAAGGGCCACGCCGGTTAAAATAGTCCAGATACAACTTTATTCTATTTTTTCAAACCAGCTGCTGACAAGTCTGATCTTCTCCCATCACAGCTTAATACAACGTTCAGGCTGCAGGGATTGTAGTCCACATACATGATTTCTCTTAATAAGCCCTGATGTAGGGGGTGTGTTGGACCCCAGAAATGCATTAGCTACTTTATTTGAATGTCCTCTGACCCTAATGGAATAAAGTTGTATCTGGACTATTTTAAGTGGCGTGTCGCAACGTGGTGTGGCGTGGTATGGTGTGGCACTTCAATTCCTACATCAACTGTGTTCACTGTCAAGGCAAGGCTACTGTGCAGATCCTTCAGATTGCAGAAGCTGCCTACCCATAAGTCAGATAACCCATATTCACATCACAACAACAACAAATATATATATGTTTATTTGTGTGTGTGTGTGTCCTCCATATTTATCATATGTATTATTTATCTCTATTTTATTTTACTTTTCTTTTACATTTTTTATCACACTTATCATATTTATTTTAATTTTTTTGGCATTTTGTTAACTTTTTTAAATTATACTTATTTCTTTATCGGGTGGGTATGGATATGGTTAGTACAGACCCAATCTAGATCACACTAACAGTGATCTATTGCTGCCTGCAATCAGTCAGCAATAGATGATTATAGCAGTGATCAATTGCTGTAACAGCTCTGTCCCAGCCTCCGTACTCAGAGGAAGTGCTGTAACATCATTCATGACGTCACTACATGACCTGATGTCAACAGAATATGGAAGCATTCTGTGTACATTGCAGGACGTGATGTAGAAGCACCAGAAGCCCAGGAGCTGACCCCAGCTTTCAAGGACAGCCAGTGGTTTCAGTCTAGTGGCTGGAGGAGCCCACGAGAGACCAGACAACATTTTGGTGCTAGGATGAATAGCCACTACCCCCGTGATGCTTTAAAACGGTGCTGGGAATTCAAGTCATTAATCTATTATCCCAAGCATTTAAACCTGATAGACATTCTAACCCTTCCCCACTATATCCTAAACTAAACCAAACAGTTTTGTCTGGAGTTGAGCATTGTATGAACACAAGCAGTGTCTCTTCTCCGTTCTCCTTTCTCCGAGAACTACAGGTACACTTTAAATCATAGTTTATAGTCTTTGCGACAGCAGAGTTCCTGGCCTATTACAGGGGACAGGAAACATTTCACTGGCAGTGTATTTGAAGAAAGTCTTAGGAAATGTTATTACTTGAAAGGCTCTGGGACTGCAGCAAGGGGAAGTTGTTTAAACGACTCTAACAGTTTTCTTGCAAATACAATAAACTTTGTTGATTTCCCATTTGGCTCACACTTGGGCTTTCTAATACATTTCTATATGTATTTATTTTTTTTGTCGCCGAATCTAAACAAAAGAGCGTACACATCCCAGGTGAGCCTGTGAGAACACAGCTCGGTGCCGATCTCTATCTCCGAGATATAAAGAACAAACAAGAGATGGAGAACAGAAGAGCCAAGTCGCCTTTTTCTAAGCACTGTGCTTATTTTCAAGGTTTCTATTAAGTGTACCTGTCGTGGATCTAGTGGCAGACACAGAGAACAAACGGTCCCTGTGCAAGAACATTTTTTGGCTCCCCCCTTCAACTAGGGGGGAACGTTAGGGCATCTAGAAGTGAGCTGTGCCAGGGTCTATGTGACAGAAGGAGCCAGCAGCACCCGGCTGTCCCACTTTTTCCAGAAAAGGGTCCTCAGAGGTCCCCCGTGCATTTGTACAGTCTGAACAAATGGTGCATATACCCCTGCTTGGGTCAGATTTTTCATATTGCTTCCCAACAGTCTGCATTCTGGTGGAAGAGCAGACTACTATTTTTGGGACTATAAAGAAATGCATTAATATACTAAATATGTAAGCCCTGGAGCCCAGTAGATTGGAGATAAGGCAGCAATAAGGCCCCATTCACACCAGATCCGTTGAGTTGTGATATGTTTTTCAATGGATGCTAACAGAAGGGGACTGAAAAATTAATAGATGTGAATGGGCCTAGTTCACACCACTCCTTTACGTTGCGCTGAAAAAAAGTAGAGCGCTCACGTAATGCAACGGATCTGGTGTGAACTAGCCCCATTCACACCCCTTCATTTTTTGTTGCCCTTCCATTAGCATCCATTGAAAAGTATCGCAATGCAATGGATCAGAAGGAAATTGGAAGGTACCATTGCAAGTCAACGGGCCCTCAGTTGACTTGCGATTTTCCTTCCGATTTTCATGTGAATACATCCTTAACCACTTCAAGACCAGGTGTTTAGACCCCCTTCCTGGCCAGACCAGCACCCTGCAGGGATTCCTCCCCGCTCCGATCCTCCGGCGCTGACTGGAGGAATGGACAGGGAGGGGGCGGGTACAGCTGGCTCTGCCTCTAGATAGGCATAGCCAGTTGTCACTCACGCAGCGGGGTGGATCTCGACAGTAATGTCGGGATCCGTCCCGGCTGCGGCGGACTCAGTATACCGCGAGCTGTAGCTTGTGATATACTGAGCTTTAGGTCATGGGAGGATGCTAGTATATGTCCTCCCGTGAGCCTTAAGAGAACTATGGGGAAAAACACTTACCCCATAGTTCTATTTTAAGGAGTAGAAATGTTTTTGGAAGCTATCAAATGTCAGGTGACCTCTGACCCCTGATTCTTAAACTGATGAATTAATTTAGGCTGAATTAGGGTATCTGTATATTAGTGCCTTATTCGTACAAAGTTCTTCCTCCTCTCCATACTACCATTTCTCCAAAGCTTCTCCTCTTTGCTGCTCAACTCGTCGCAGATCTCAGATGTCCTCACATACAACGCATGGGACTGCATTGCTTACCTGATCCCCCCGGTGGTCAGCACTGTCCTCTTCTTTCCCTCCGCTCCGGCTGGTGGAATGTCCCTCAGGGTCCTCATGTCTAATTCAGGTCTATGGAACCTACATTACATGTGATTATGTCAATGGTCCAGGGGAGAAGAGGCTGTGAGGGCTGGTCTAGCAGCCCTGAAGAAGTTGTCGGGGATCTAGTAAGTAAATCTGCTGTACTCCAGCCCCTAGACAAGACCAAGCATTTACCCTTAAAGTCTAGTTTTCAGTGTGTTTAAATGACCAATCGTTGTCAACACATTTGACAACACAGGAGCAGAACTGTAAAACAGGGACACCTGTCACCCTATGACAGGAAGTGCCTGAACAAGGACCTACATGTTAGGATGACCGAGGATTAGTTTCTTGAAAGCTGCAGATTTAAAAATATTAATCAAATAAATCAAATAAAAGCCTATCCCACCTCAACCTAACCACTGAACCATCACGTTCTCAAACAATTTATCCCCACACAGCTCCCTCCTCATATGGATGCTTATAGGTCTTTAAAGGATATCTAAACCCAAGAACAAAACTGTAACATATTGCAGCTTAACAGTTCTTAGATGTGGCGGCTGCATTAGTTTTAGGCTAAGAACATTATCAGCAAGTATAGAAAATACCTGTTGAGCTTTCCAAATTTGCATTGTCCTAGTCACTTTTTGTGAACTGAAAGCAAAAACAATCTTACCTTCCTTCCTAGAGAGAGCAGCCTGGGTGACAACCATGGCTCCCTCCATAAATGCAGTGGAAGAGTAAGTGTAGTCACCAGAGGACAGGAAGTATGTTATCTGCAGGATCGCCAAGTAAAAATGTAGGCAAAATTGACTTTTCAAAAGAAAACGAATGCAGCTATCGTATCTAAGGACTGGTGAGCTGCAATTATAAAATGGTTGGTTTTAGTTTTAAGCTGGCCATACACTTTACAACAATCGCACGACTTTCATCGCGCGATGGTTGTAAAGTAAATAAAAGCTCGTACGGTCTGCCCATCTTGGACAGGCAGATCGTACCTGCGATAATCGCAAGCCCGCCCCGCTGAGGGGAGGGCTTCCGATGATGCCAATGCCGCACGGGCAGTGTGCGCTTGCGCACACCGGCCCGTGCGGCATTTGTCTCCCGAGAACGCCACTAATCCGCCGACAATCATACGATACTCGCCGGGTTTTCAAGCTTGCACGGGAGACAAAAGACGTGCGACCGTACAGTAGAAACGGTCAAACGTCTTCCATGCACCTGCCGATTATCGTACGATTACGGGATTTCCCGCGATATCGGTACGATAATCGGTAGGTGTATGGGCACCTTAAGATACATTTTAACTTGTTGTGACTGAGGAACACTGGGGATGAGAGGAAACCAAGATCATCCATGAGCAATACAATTTGCTGGATTACACTTCTATAAAACTCTATTTTTTATAAGTGAAATTGAAGTTTAGTTTTTTTTAAATACTGAGCCTGTCCGTGAATGAGGAGGACTGGAGTTCTGAAGCCCCAGCTGTATCCTGTAAATTCTAACCAGTAAACTTCCATTTGTGTAAATCCCAGAGAAGTCAACAAAGATGAACAACAGCTGACTGTATATCAAGATCTTGGCCTCTAGATACAAATAATCTTCTGGCGTTTTAAATCAAATTCTGCATGACGTTTATTGGCAATAAGAGGGAAAACATTTCAAAGCTGCAAAATCCTGCAATGTCTGACATTGGGAGTGCTCAGAATTGTGTACAAGATATTCCATATTCATCAATCCCCTGCAAACATCATATCCAGCTGGAGCCGGAGTTAAGGACAAATGGGGCACATTGGGGCTTAAAGAAGAAACTTCAAAAGAATAAAGATAGAATGACAGATAGATAGATAGTTAGACAGACAGACAGACAGATATCTGGTGCAGTAGGTTCTAAGATCCTTCATGGTCTAAATTGCCCATACAGTGCCAGGATAAGGGCCTCTGGCACCCAAGGGGGATTGCCAAAGTGGCCACGGAGGAATGCACTGTGAATGGAGGTTGAGGTGGCTATGGATAGATGCACTGTCAATGGGGGGGTGAAGGGGCCATGGAGGGATGCACTGTCAATGAGGGGTGAGGTAGCCAAAGAGGGATGCACTGTGAATGGAGGGTGAGATGGCCATGGAGGGATGCACTGTGAATGGGGGAATGAGGTGGCCGTGGAGGGATGATCTGTGAATAGGGGGTGAGGTGGCCGTGGATGGATGCACTTTCAATGAGGGGGTGAGGTGGCCATGCTATTATGCACTGTCAATGGGGGAGTGAAGTGGCCATGCAGAGATATGCTGTGAATAGAGGTGGAGCTGATCATGCAGGGGTATGCTGTTAATGGGGGGTGAGGTGGCCATGCAGGAGTGTGCTGTGAATAGGGGGGGTTTGGTGGGCGGTGGCCATTGAAGGATGTACTGTGGATGGAGGGTGAAGTGGACAAGCACGGATCTGAGGAGGAAAGTGGGTGAAGTGATTGGGAGTCATAGGCTCCCCTGGGGGCTTTCTGAGGAACATGTTGAAAGTTTTTAGGCCTGTGCTTGGTGCTAGACCTACTGCCGTTCTGTGTAGTACATGGGACCCTGTATCGTCAAAAGGCCAAATAAACTCCCAGTAGATATGGCTCCCCTCTCCCTCAGTTGGGAGGGTTGAGGGGGGGGCAGGATGACAAGATAGGGCTGGGTGCAGGGTGACAAGCACGAGATGATGGGAAGAGGATGGGGGCATATAGAGTGACAGAGAAGGGGACAGGGTAATGGGGATCAGGGTAAGAGAGGAGTTGGGAGAGAGGAGGGGGTGCTGTTGAAAGGGAAGGATTGAGAGGTGACAGAAGAGGGGCGCAGTGTTGCCAGAGGCGAAGATGCTCTGCAAATTGGAAGGAGTTAGAGGGTGATAGGAGGCAGAGCACTGTGATAGAAGCAAAGGGTGCTGGTCGATTATGGAGAAACATGGTTATTGGAGTGGGTGTGAGGTGACAAGAGAGATGTTCTGCAGGGATGGTAAAGGGAAGGCACAGCACTGCCTGTCATAATCACAGCCACACAATTCTTCCCTTATTCCCTCTTATCAGACACCTCAGTCCGAAGTTTCAATCAGAAAAAAACAACCCTAAACGTGGGCAGCATTTGCTAAATGGTTCTGAACTGTCATTTCCTGCTTGTGTGATTGATTGATTGATTGATTGATTGATTTATGTAAATATAGTAGGTAGACCCATCTACTCAGGAAGGAGGAAGTGACTGGGATGCATGGGTCAGTTTTCTCGGGACAGAAGCAGATATGATTTGGCATAAAAGTTTCCAAACAAAAAGAAATGCATATAAATGATAAATTTGAGAAATAAATGTTTCACTTTAACTCCTTAGATGACCCCTTCGCAATATATTTGAGTGTTTTTTTTTACGCTGCCAGCCTAACCACTCTCTAATATAAACACAGCCCAGAGAGAATAAGCCAGTACAAAATAAAACCTTCTTGAAATCCATTAATATAATGGGAGAAAAACGAAGTAAATTGGATTTGTAAGTATGTGGCCGGGCACCAGCTGAGAAGGGAGAGCATCAAGTGGATTACAATTGTTCGTGTGCATTGTGCTCGTGCAGTACATGCGCATTAAGTTAATTACATAGGCTTTTGCACAACCCCAGTGGCCAGAACTTCCTTGTATCTGCAGTGTTCCAAGGAGTACAAAGACAGCAAGGTTATTTTTCATTAGTAAACAACTGCTCAAGACATAAGAATGAAGAAAGGGAGCTGCTCTAATAATGCAAGAGTGGAAGGAGCGGTGGTCTAGGTACAAAAGACTGGGGAGAGGGGGCAGTGTAGTTCCACTTTTGTTGAGAAAGAATCTTAAATCAGAAAAAACATATATGATGCAGCCTGTCAATAGCAGCAACACAACATTCCCCCCATAACATATTTTCATTACCTGTTTATCCTGCCAGAAGTCACGTTATTGTTCCACTACCTGTAGCAGGCCAAGCTGGCCATCAACAGTTTCAGTTACAGTGCCTGGGGCAAACCTTATAACACTGGTAGGAGGGCTTATAAATAAAAAGTCAGCTTTTATTATTATGGCTTAACCATTCTTCCAAAAGGGAAAACTGTTAACTGCTTAAGGTGGGGGTGGGCAACAGGTCCATCATGATCTACTGTAACAGACTTACCCGTCCTCGGTCCAGCGCTGCTTGGCGGGGCAGAGCACGGCCAGCTCGGCAACCAGCTCCTCCCCTTCAGGGCCGTCCAGCTCGGCAGTTAGCTCCTCCCCTTCAGGGCCGACCAGCTCGGCTGTTAGCCCCTCACCTTCAGGGCCGTCCAGCTCGGCAGTTAGCTCCTCCCCTTCAGGGCCGCCCAGGATGGCAATCAGCTCCGCCCCCTCATGTCCGTCATGTACGGGACCCAGCTCCTCCCCTCCGCGCTCGGCGAGGAGGCATTTAAGGGAGCTGAATTGTTTGTTCAGCGCCCGACCGTTGTGAACGGTGCACGCTGAACAAGACGAGGAGTTGGCTATTGCAGCACATGCACCAAAGGACCCAGCAGCGATCTCTCTAAAGCGCAAGTAGCCTGAAGGCATATGTGACAGTATCTACAGGGTTGCTGACTTATGCAATAATACTAAATCTGGAGTTAAATGGATGGTGAAGTGCTGTTGTGAACTTAAACACTGTGAAGGGGTGGATAACATAGTCTGTGCCTCAGTTCTCATATTCCTTCAATAGACTGTTAACCTGCTCACTACTGATTGTCTCCTGCTGGAGCTACACTTGTGTACTGTCATTTCCTTCAGTAGTTTACTATGAATAAGCATTGCTGAACCTGTGTGACTTCAAGCTGTGAGGGGTATTGCTATCACAGTCTGTGCCCCTGTTTCCACATCCCTGCTAAAATCTGTTAACTAGTTCAATGCTGATTACCACCTGTTGTAGTTAAACCTGTGTGCTGTGAAGGCTGAAGCTTTACCAGGGGAGTTACACACTGCCAGGAAGCATTTCCCACACCCTTGCTGGGACTGGATCGGATCAGTACCTTTAACCACACAACTGAGTGACTAGAACCTGCTGTAGTGACATAGTGCGAATTGTGTGTTGCGTCTCCTATAAACACTACCGGCCTGTTGCGCCGTGGAAGCAGGTGTGTTGGGGGGATTCGCAATACTCAGTTCACCCAAACTAGATCAGGGGAACCAGGAGACCCTGTAGCACTCACCTACCCCTCTCCTCTGCCGATACTAAACCTATAGTTGCCCAAGTGGCAGGGAATGATGTGAAGTGATTCCAAACCCTCCATTAAACACTAAATGGAGTGTGAAGGAAGGAATCATAACTGAACCCTGTCATTACACCAGTAACTCCGCAGTTGAGCGTCCAGTTATAGCCTCACGGGTCATTACATCTACCCATCATTCAAGGCCATGTGAAGAATAGATTTCAACCCACTGTTTTGTGTTGTGGGCGATTTTAGCTTAGGGGTAGATATTTGTACTGGCAGGGGGGTATTTTTACTTGTGGGGGGAAGATGTGTGTTAGTTTCTCCTGACCTCTGCACAAAGTGCATGTACTACTAAACTCTGCATTATGTACTACTGAACCCTGCATTCTGCATTACTTACTACTGACCTCTGAACTGCCCAATGTTTGTACTACTGACCCCTGCATTCTGTGTTAACTAGTTATGGCCCCTGCACTCTGCATAACAGACTACTGATCTATGAACTCTGTGTTACATAATACTGGTCCCTGCACTCCACTTACTTCTGACCCTTGCCCTGTGCATTAAATACTAGTGACCTCTGCTCTCTGCATTGCTTACTACTGACCTCTGAACTTTGTGTTACTTACTCCTGGCCCCTGCACTTTGCATTACTTACTACTGACCCCTGCATTCTGTGTTACTTACTCCTGACCCCTGCACTCTGCCATACATACTATTGACCCCTGCACTCTGCGTTACTTTGTCTTGACCTTTGAACTCTGCATTACATACTCCTGACCCCTGCATTTTGCATTACTTACTTCTGATCTTTGAACTCTGTGTTACATACTCCTGGACCCCAGGACTATGCATTACTTACTACCGATCTCTGAACTCTGTGTTTCATACTAATGACCAGCAGCTAAATAGTCCTGCACATGGTCTCAAGTTCCATACATTTTATTCATGTATGCACGGGCAAAACAAATAAAAAAGGACACAGTTCACCGAGCCAGACTATGTGCAGTTGCATTACTATGTTACTGCTGATTTAGATATGAAGACAGACGGAAGTCCTTCCAAGCACCGGCATTTCCTTTTTGGGGAAATAGACACTCAAGGTTGAGCAGGTATACATTTATGTCTGTTAAGGTTCTCATTCATCCAGGTCATGGAATATCTATAAAAAATAAGTCAAGGCAACTGGACTTGCTGTCTTTTTCTTGAAGACGTTTCACTGGTCATCCAACCAGCTTTCTCATTTCAGAACATTTTTCAGAACACTGTCTGAATTGAGAAAGCTGGTTGGATGACCAGTGAAACGTCTTCAAGAAAAATATAGCAAGTCCAGTTGCCTTGACCTTTTTTTTTACAGATACAGGTATACATTTAATTAATTTAAATAATAATGATCTCAGAACCCTGGGTTACTTACTAATGACATCTGATCTCTTCCATTCTTACTTTTTAATGGGGCCTTGCTTTCTTATAACCTTTAAAAAAGAAAAAAACTTTTTGCACCCTGGTGATCTTTGGTCTCTTCTATGTTGTTATGGTAGATCTTCACCTCTTCTGGGTTGCCTACCACAAGCTTAAAGAATTTGTTCCCCCTCTGCTTTGGTGGAATATCCCTCGGCGTCCTCACAACTAATACACCGGGTCATAAGACTGCCGGAACAGAGGGGGAGAGAGGATGTGGGGACCGGTCTAGCAGTCAGGTGGGTCTGAGAATCAGATGACAATATCTTTATTTACTTTAGACCCTAGACCAAAATGAGCACTTAACCTTTGCAGTGCAGGGATAGCCCAACTGCAAGAGGTAATTTGTCATTTGTCAGAGTTGTTTTTTTAAAGCGTATTAGCTGGAGTTGGGCTTTAATCTGTTTGTATCTTATTAAACGGCCATTTAAACTATATGTCCACCTAAGACTACCCGGTCCACGGGGTCAATTTCACTGATGTTTTGGGGGCGTCAAGTGAAATGGCCCTCTTCAAACTAACCTGTAGGTAAACAGACAGACCAAAGCCTCCACAAAGTGGGAAAATGAGACCTTAATAACAGTGCCGAGGGAGCATGGTGCTGGCTTCCTTTTCAATCAGGAAGCCAGCCAGAGGGTTATGACCCCCTTTCCGGCTTCCTGATTGGCTAGGAAGCCAGCTTCACTTGTTGCTAGGCAACCTGGCTTCCTAACCAATCAAGAAGTCGGGCAGTACCTAATGACTCACCTCCTGGCTTCCTGATTGGTCAGGAAGCCAGGCTGCCTAGGATCAAGTGAAGCTGACTTCCTAGTTAATCAGGAAGCCGGGAGGCGGGTCATGATGTGCCACCCATCTTCCTGATTGGCTAGGAAGCCAGCTTTACTTGTTGGTAGGCAGCCTGACTTCCTAACCAGTTAGGAAGACGGGCAACACATCATGACTCGCCTCCCTGCTTCCTGATTGGTCAGGAAGCCACGACGCCTAGCAACAAGTGAAGCCGGCTTCGCAGCCAATCAGGAAGCCGGGAGGCGGGTCATGAAACCCATTGGCTAGGAAGCCGGTTTCACTTGTTTCAAGGCAGCCTGGTTTCCTGACCAAATAAATGGTCAGGAAGCCAGGCAGCCTCGCCAATCTGGAAGCTGGGCGATGGGTCATGATCTGCCGCCCGACTTCTTGATAATCGGGGCACATGACACCGATATCGGTACTCGATATTGGCGAGTACCGAAAACAAAATATCGGTACTCATACTCGATACTAAGAAAATGGCATTGGTGCATCCCTACTCATTACCTACGGAAAAGAAGCAGATAAGAGTCTGCAAAAAAGTTTTATTAAAATCTATGTGATGCTTATAAATGACCTAGAGAGTTTTTCTTTTCCTAAACAAAAGTAGACCTTCGCTTTAATAATCTGCCAATTAGCTCGGCTTTTTTGTATGCGCAAGAGTTAAGGTTTTTCTGCTTCAAGCCAAGCAACAAGGTAAAGCCTACAGCATATGGCTGGAAATTTCATATTAACCCCCATATCATACTCCAAGTTAACCAGAGCCCTGCAGAGTCTGTGAGCGCCTACCGGCCCCGATAATTGGGCTCTCGGCTCACTGTCAGCCATTAGTGAAATAAGCCGCATTGAAGGCTATGACTTGCTGTTTGATGAACTGTGTGATAAATCAAAGAGCAGCAAGAAATACAATTAAAAAAATAAAAAAACAGCCGAAAGGAACAATTTCCAAAATATTAATGATGCGTTGAAAATAAACTCATTTCCGTTAATTTAGCAATCTCGCTTTTTTTTTTTTTAAGAAATCTAAACACGCTCTCCCAGCATGCAAAAGTAATGCATTAATAACACATTGATATATGCCGAGCAAAATTAATCTTTCGGGAATCAGACGTAGAGTATTTCCTTCTCAGCCGTAAGTCGGCGCTGCGTGGCGCTCTCACAAAGCGAGATGAACGCTCGACTTTTGCCAGGCAGCCTTGGGGTTTGGCGGAAACAAATTAACTTGATTGTTTGTTGTCAGACTAGGCCAAAAACGGGATAATATTTACTCTGAAAATTAATTTCTCGGCCCCTGGGTGAAGTTTCTTTTTTTTTCTTTTCGCTCATTTCCTTTCAAGTCTTAGAGGACAATTACTGGAGAGTTTAGAAATTCATCGGTTGGTGGAAATCCAGAGTGGAAAGGTAAATAAGCTGCGTAATCTGGCGGTTCGTTGGCAAATTAAGAGTCCCGGAGGGGAGATTCGAGGTGATGATTTCACAAGGTTTTGGAGAAATTAGAAATCTATTAATGTAATTGATGTCAAGGGAATATTATTAGCAAATAGCTGTTTTCTTGTATTGATCACAAGAAAGTCTGGATTGATGTACAAATTATATAGTCATCCGCACAAATCCTCTGTCAGGTGGCTATTTGACAGCATGCTTTCTTAAGAGACGCAATCACAGGTGGGCTTATGCAAGAAACAAAACCTTTTGACCTTACTCAATAATCATAGCTTATTCTTGAAGTGGAACTAGCATCAGATGTGCATTTTCCTGTTATACAGGTGAAACTCGAATAATTAGAATATCGTGCAAAAGTAATTGCAGTAAGTGCTGCAAAAGGGGCCCAAACCAAGTACTGAGTACATATGCATGCTTGTACTTTTCAGAGGTCCGATATTGTTCTATGTACAATCCTTGTTTTATTGATTGCATGTAATCTACTTTTTTGAGGTTGTGGATTTGGGGTTTTCATGAGCTGTAAACCATAATCATCACAATTATGACAAATCACGGCTTGAATTATCTTGCTTTGCATGTAATGAGTCTATCTCATATATTAGTTTCACCTTTTAAGTTGCATTAGTGAAATAAATGAACTTTGCACGATATTCTAATTATTCGAGTTTCACCTGTATATATGAATGCTAAGCAATGTCTCCGTGTAACACTTCCATGTCTTTATTAGCACCCCCTCTTCCCAACTGTCAATGCCTTCATCTGCTTCTCTGTTCAGACATCATCCACTGGCAGCATGGGCACAATCATGTCAATTCTGGTGCAGGTCTTGGATGTGTTCACAATTGGCTAGCACAGATAAGCCCCCTTTGCAGCCTCTCACCTTTTGAAATGCTTCCTCCTGCCTGCAGAAGACTAATTATATTTTTTTACGACTGACTAAATGCTTCTTCCTGCCTGCAGAAGACTAATGACATTATCTAAGACAGTGGAAATGCTTCCTCCTGCCTGCAGAAGACTAATGACATTATCTCAGGCTAGGCACATT
This sequence comes from Nanorana parkeri, assembly GCF_000935625.1. Classification (NCBI taxonomy): domain Eukaryota; kingdom Metazoa; phylum Chordata; class Amphibia; order Anura; family Dicroglossidae; genus Nanorana; species Nanorana parkeri. The sequence goes on from NW_017306553.1 coordinate 556,722, forward strand.
TACAGCTTAAAGGTTTTTTTTTAATAAGAAACAGGGAACTTTTTAGAACAATTATATTGTTTCTGTATGTAGTGCGATGTCAGAAATGTATTCATCAGACTTGTAAAGTTGGTGAAACATCCATTTTGAGGGGCAGTAACCTAAATAAACCATTCAGAACTCATCTGTTACTGGGCTGACTGGAGCAGAGTTTTTTTCTGATTGCTGTGCATTGATATACTTAAAGGCACCATCACCGTCACTGTCAAAGTGATAGTATCTTCTGAAAGCCAACCTCACCAACAAGTTCTATCCTCCATCTATCATCCAAGTCACCTAGCCATGCTCTTTCATGTGACAGTGTTTGGACTTGGCAATTGGTCCAAAAGTAATGGTGCAAGGGCTTTGACAGAGTGGAATGGTGTAGAACAAGAGGTAATAGGGGAGTATATATTCCTTGGGGGGGGGGGGGGGGAGTGCGGGCGCACCCGGGTGACACCATTGCAGGGTGACACCAAAATAACTGACACTCATTTAGGTGTCATCCCCTCTAAAAAGTCGGGCACTCGGTCATGGACCAAGAGCCCGACAGTGTCAGGAGAGAGGGGACCCGGTGGCATACCTCATCCCGCCTGGTGAACGTCCCCTCCTCTCTCTGCCGGTGTCCATCACAAAGATGGCCGCCAGCAGGCGTCAATCAGAGGGCCGCGCATACGCGTTGAGGACACGGCGGGGTGTCACCCGGTCTGGAGACTGGGTGACACCCAGCCTCAGGACGCCCCCTGCTGTCATGCTGATGCTTTGGCTTGAATGCTGCCTATAGGTATATAGATAAGGATCTCTAATTGTTTTCTGACATTCATTAACAGCACACTTATTTAATTAGCAAAGAAGGCCAGCAATGGCAGCCCCCATATCCCTCTAATGAAAGAGTCACTTTAAGAGCTCTTTATTGAATATGGCCGGTTAGCCCTAAATGATTCCAGTTCCACAATCTCACCTATAAAGGGTTTAAATGTATCCACATACTAAAGGAAATGAACAGTATATGTAATTGTTTAATTTAATAGATATATATGCAAATGAGCTGAGCTTGATATAATTAGTCTCATCAATATGCATTAATGCTTTAAAAAGTCTCTTTTCAATGTGTAGCTTGTAGCAATATATACTGTTTATGTTGTGACAACCAATCATAGGCTTGCATTTTCAGGAGCAGCAGTCAAGCAGAAAGACTGCACGGCACTGCACAGCAGGACGCAGAGCATGTGATAAGCAAATATGGCTTTCCCATGTACATATATAATTGGCAGCTGTGGGCGGATTTACATACTTCAGAATGCAGTGCTGATGTCAGTGTCCCCCCCTGCAGTACTTTCTTGTGTGTCCATGACAGCCTGTGCTCACAGGATTTGGGTTGAATGACATTGGCTATCGTTCAACCTGGAAGAGGAGTGGTTCTGGATGTCTTGAGCGGTGCGTCCTTAATTATAGGCTGACAAATGCAAAAAAAAAAATCAAATAATTAGAACTTTCTTCAATATTTTGATAGATTATTTTTTAAATACAATAACTGTATCTAAAAATAACAGTGCTAAGAATATGAAATGCAAGAATGAAGCCCCTCTACCCTCTCAGACCCAATACTTCATGGGGACCGAGGTGCTCCGCATAAGTCTCTGCAGGACCCAATCAACAAAATGTAGTGGAAAAGAGCTCGTTGGAATCCTCTTATTGAAAAGGCATAAAGTCAGCTACAAAGATTGCTAACATGTCTCAGTCCACTAAGGGACCTTAAAGGAGAATTATGAGGGGGATGATTTTCACTCAGCCTCATAATCTGGGCCGACCTGTGATAATGAAACTGACACAGGTCGGCTCATTAGATCGGGAAGTGAGCGAACGCATACCGGCGCTCGATCACTTCTCGATCCTGTGCTGGCAGAGAGCCGTGACAGGGGAGGGACTGGATTCCCCTCTCCCCGCTCCGCTCCTCCAGCACTGACTGGGGGAACGGCCGGGGGAGGGGGCGGGTACAGCTGGCTCTGCCTCTAGATAGGCAGAGCCAGCTGTCACTCACGCAGCTGGGCGGATCCAGACATAATTGTTGGGATCCGCTTCAGCTGCGGCGTCTCAGTATATAGAGAGCTGTAGCCCGCGGTATACTGAGCTTAGGGTGACGGGAGGACGCTAGTTTGTGTCCTCCCGTGACCCTGAGGAGAACTATGGGGAAAATCCCTGACCCCATAGTTCTCCTTTAAGCATAGCTTTGGTGAGCTGAAACATGTTAGCAATCTTTGTGGTTGCTTTTAAGCCTTTTCGATAAAGAGAAGCCAATAACCCCTTCATGACCCATGATGGGCTTATTCTATCATGAAGTCTGAAGGGGTTACACAGAGTCGGTTCATTTTTGTAGAGCGAGTAGAAGCGATTCTGCCAGCTCAGCTGTCGCTAAATCGCTTCTACGATCCTTCTATAGCCCCCCCCCCGACAGCTTCCTGTCCCATAGCTGTCATTGCTCGGCTCCTGAAGCCCAGCTATAAGCTATTGAAGTGCGATTTGCACTTCAATAGCTTATTTGGAGTGTAAAGGTGACACTAGGGGTCTTTTGGCCCCCCAGCCTCACCTTAAAGAGTACCTGTCACTGCCAATATGCTATCACATGGGATTTTAAATGTGATAGCAATTAAAGTAAAGTTTTAAAAAAAACTGTTTTAAAAATAATATTAAATAAATGAAATGTAAAAATAATTGTAAAAAAATATTAAAACACGCGTCAGGTGAGCCTACGTACGAAAACGACGATCGCGTTACACATGTTGGGTATCGCCGTGCACGCCAGAGTAAAAGCAATCATCCTAAGGCCAATATTTATGCGTATCTCCAGAGGCGTCCCGAGGCGGGGTGACCCCCTTGCGGGTACCGGTTGACACCCCGCAGTGACGTCATCGCGCATGCGCGTGATGACGTCATGTGCGTTACCGCTGTTACCTGTCGGCGGCCATCTTGGTGATGAGAGAGAGGTGGGGACGTCACCCGGCGGGATAAGGTATGCGGCCGGGTCCACTCCCCTTGATCGAGTGACCGACTTTTTAGAGGGGGGTGACACCAAAATTACTGTTAGTCATTTTGGGTAAATAGATACTGGGTATCTATTTACTCATTGTAACCTCATCTTTTATATTTTATCAAAAAAATGGTTTTATATTGTGTTTTGGGGCACCAAATGTAACTTAAGTGCATTTTCACTACATTTTTGGGTTCGATAATAAGTTGTGCTAATGGCAAGCAACATAAAAATTTGCAACTACCACCATTGTATTCTATACGATCTTGGCTTTCAGAAAATATATAATGTTTGGGGGTTTTAAGTAATTTTAAGTAATTTGGGGGTTTTAAGTAATTTCAGGCCTAAAATGTGGATTATAACATGGGTGCAAACAATGGAAAAAAAAAGGCCTTCAGGGGTTAAGAGGTTTTCAAGAAGAGTGCCAACTCTTTTCCACTTTCTTTAAGAATATGAACACTGCCAACACTACTGAGGTGGCATATGCAATTCCATCTGCAGACTATTCTGCCTGTGAAGCCTCCAGACTACATGAGATCACTATGCAATAGTTATTTTGACTTGAGCTGTCAGTGTCAACCGGAATGGAGAGCCACCAAAAGCATCGGCTGGTGGTTCTCAAAGGGAAGACACTTGTTAACCTATCCACAGCATGGTGTGCCGTACAGACGTTATTCTACAGAATGTTGGCAGTATGGGTTAAGCTAAGCTTACCACCTTTTCTGAGCGAAAAAACAGCCTTATGGCCTCTCTCTTGCTAACAGCACCGTGTTTTACTAGTCAGGCCGCTAAAATATCAATCCCGTGCCAATCCTTCTTGAAATGCACAGCGCGTGCAGAAAGTCGTAGCCTCCTCTTAGTCATAGCATTGTCACCATACCGGCTCCCACCCATTACATCAACATTCCTCTCACATCCCAGGCCTTGACATTATTTTGATGTTCTGACACCCACAGTTCATACATTATTTAACATATTAATGAAGTTATCTCTCGTTTTGCCTAATGTCGCATGCAGTTTTAAGTTTATTTTAACACATGTTTAAAAGTTTGCCTTTTAAGAGGAAACGGTTTCACTTACATCAATATTTAATGGCTCTCCAAACTCCCGGTAGACCTGAAAAATAGCAGCTCTGAAATTATATTATTTAAGAACCTTACGTTCTAAATGTCAGGAAAGCTCCGTATTCTGGTTTCTTGTAGGTGAGCCTTGTTTTGCTGTTCAGGTGGTTGTTTACAAGCTTTCCCGATAAAAAGCGCGCCCTGTAATTTGCCTAATAGTTTGATTGACCCGTCTCTCCAAGTAGCTGCCAGTTAAAAAAAAAACATAATAATACAGTTTTCTTTCTTTTTACATTTGATGAATTAAAGTGGAATGCATTTCAATTATGGGAAAAAGAACAATGAAGCAATAGGAAAGCATTATTGGTTTGACTGTGATATACCTGTGCCAAGTCGTTGGGTTTTTTTTTTTTAGCTCCAGTATCGTTGGCAAAGTTGCAAACACTCAGGGTCAGTAAAAGCTGCTTTATAGTGACATTAAAGAAGAACTATGAGGTCAGGGGTTTGCCCCATAGTTCTCCTAAGGGTCACGGGAGAACACAAACTAGCGTCCTCCCGTTACCCTAAGCTCAGTATACCGCGAGCTACAGTACGGCTCTCCGCAGGGATAGATCGAGAAGTGAGCGAGCGACGGTATGTGTTCGCTCACTTCCCGATCTACTGAGCTTACGTGTGACAGTTTCATTGTCACAGGTCAGCTCAGATTATGAGGCTGAGTGAAAATCACTCTCCTCATAATTCTCCTTTAAAGTCAAAAATTATTTTTCCCTCCCTCCAATGTTAATGTCAGCACTTACCTTAAATGATGTTTCTTAATCCGATCTTCTTCTTTCCTGTCCTTTTCATCTGTCCCTCCAGCGCTGCGGCGGGTCTCCGATCCAGCGCTGACTCCTCTGAGCTTGCTGGCACTTCCTGTCCCACGGTGTCTGCATGCGGGTGCACGCATCCATATACATACCTTGTGTCTCTCCTCGCGTCCCAGACGAAAATGTGAACTGCGCATGCACCCGCCCCAAGATGCTTTGCGACCGCCCGATAATTTTTCAAATTTTTGGACGGGAGCGCGCGGGGAAGACACAGGTAAGTATTAACCCTTTCAAAGCGTTTTTTTAACACTTTTTGCATATATCTACTGCTTGCTAGCAGTAGATATATGCAAAAAAAAAAACCGGAGGGTTTAATAACCCTTTAAGTCCTAGAACAGGGATCAGCTCCTGGTGCAAGGAAGATAATGATCCAAACTCTTTTTCGAAATGATACCATGTTAAGGCCGCTAGATGGAGCTGAGGAGCAAAGCCAATACCTATTTTTGTTTTCTTTGCTCCTCATCTCCATCTCGCGTCCATAATTTAGTATTTCATTATCACATTCAACTAAAGAAAATATAGTGAGAATCATTCATATTTGCTTCTATTCACACAGATGTTCATAGAGATTCGAAGGGTGAATGGCTCTGTTAGTTGTTTATAAATAGACCCCCTAAAGTGTGTGGTTGTTTGTCAATGTGCAACCTTATATGTTTATTGTGTATACTTTTCTGGAACATTAGTTTGTAAGCTCCTCTTGGGCGGGGACAGATATGAATTATTATATTTACTTTATAAATCACTGCATATTAAGTCTGCAATATGTAAGCAATTAAATGTATTCATTTTATTTTATTTTTTTGTAAATTCTTTTTATTAAAGTCTTAGTACAAAACATGGCAAAGGACCTTCACATCCGTGAAGGCACGCAGTTCAGTACAATATATACAACCAATATAATGGCTAAATCATTTTGCAGCCAGACAGCACTGGGCCCTCACCTGGTTATAAGTTCTATCACACTCGCATGTCCTCTTGTTCCCATAGCTGAAGCCTTGGCACTGTGATGTGAGACCGCACATGAAAACAGCACACAAGTGCTACAAATACACTTTGCATTGATCTCCTTCTTTCAGGATGACTCCTTTTTGGTGACCTGTTTTTTTTTCCGAAGAGCATCAATTTGTGCTCTTGCAAGTGTATCGGACACACATGGAAATTTCCTTGATTCACTGAGGATTCCACAGGGATCCTAGAACATGCTCACAGCAGATTTGTTTATATGGCAGGGTCTGCTTAATGCCACAACTGTAAGTAATTGCTGTCACGCAGAGCTCTCTCAATGGCAAAACCATTCAAAGTCACTGCCTGTTAGCCTGTTATATCCCTAGCACAGTACAACCCCCTTGTCCAAGGCAATGTCAGGTGGGGGGGCTGTCATGTAAGGTGAATGGGGCCCCAAGATTTCTGATCAGGCTCTATTAACAAATTTTTTAATGCTGTACAGGTTATCACCTGAGGAAGGACCAAGTATTTTTTTTTTAAGAAGAAGAAACCAAAAACACTACAGGTTAGCACACACACTAACTTTCACACTTTGCCTCTCAAAAGTTTAGTTTTCAGTGCCTTTCTGTAAATATATCTATACCTCTCGACAACTAAAATATATAGGTAATTTTTAAAGAAAAAAAATATTGACTGTTATTTGTAATCGATAGATAGATAGATAGATAGATAGATAGATAGATAGATAGATAGACCAGGCTGAAACATTGGAAAATAGAGGATGGCTTAGTGATTAATGCTGCATACACCAAATCCCAATCCTTCCATATGCATGGCACAGTAGGTTCTAAGATTCTTCAGGGTTTGAATTTGTACGTTGAAGTGTTCCAGGCAACGCTTCCAAGGAGACCAACTTCAGCCATTGATTCTGGATGCCACTGTGAGATCTACCTACCCTAATTCCAGACTCTGTTTCCGTCCACTTAGGAGATTTCCTACCTCTATGTGTCCCAGCTCCTCTTATTACATACTCCATAATAGATCTCCCCAACAGGGAGAGTAGGAACCCCTTGAAATGGCCACCACAATTTAGCAGACCTAGTGACTCATTGCAGAGATCTCACAAATAAAGTCTGTACAAAACTTTCTATGGACAAACTAGTCTTGAGTCCCTTTCTTTCACTCTTGCATTTCAGCCAACTCCTAAATGTGGCAAGGCAGCACAGTGGCTCAGTGGTTAGCACTTCTGACTTGTAGCACTGGGGTCCTTGGTTTGGATTGTGGCCAGGACACTTTCTACATAGAGTTTGCATGTTCTCACAATGCTTGCATGGGTTTCCTCCCATACTCCAAAGACATGCTGGTGGTATCATTGGCTCATGCCTAAGTTGGTCCTAGTATGTGTGTCTATGCATGTGAAATAGGGACCTTAGATTGTAAGCTCCTTGAGGGCAGGGACTGGCATGAAGGTAAAGCAGTGTATTCATTCTTGATGCTTTATAACTGCCTGTAATAAATAAATAAGTCAGCAAGACATCACTGATTCCCCCTGTTACACGCTATAAAGCTTCTTCTGTCACTCATTACCGTTCTCGCCCCGCATTCGCCCAAAAGCGGATAAGCATATTTCCAAACCGACGACGTATCGTTCAGCTTTACATTCTTCCGCACTGGAAATAAAATTGTTTAATTTCATCTGTATATTCCTTTTTATTCCGGATGTAAGCCGTGTCAAAGAACTGTCACCGGAATTGTACTTCTAACCGTTTTAAATGCACAACAGACTACAAGGCGCCTCTGTTCCATAAAACCGTAATAAATAATACATCCGCCTTTAAATCTTTTAATTTGATTACAGAGCAGCGCAGACCTATCATGCAAATGATATTCAATGTGAGCTGTTCGACTCTCCCCGTCGAAATGGAAATCCAAAGTTCTGTGTTTAAAGAGCTTTCCGCTCCCATCGATCAGCATATTCCGTTCATGCCTCATGGAGTCATAGAATTTTCTGCAGTCCGGACACCTAATTTATCACTCGGCTTCAGGAAGAAAAAAAAAAAAAGCACGGCCAGGGCATCGGAAAAAATGGGATGAGTAGATTCAGTCTTTTTCTTGTACCAGATAAAAGAAACATAATATCAGACAGCCTGTCTGAGATGACAAATATGGAAGCGATGGACCGTGTGACATGGCCGCAGCGTGTCGTCGTAGGCATGAGGCACAGGATAAAGGCATTGCGAATTGGCACTTTTTTTTTTTTTAACCCTGGCCCAAGGCATTCTTCCCTACTGTAAACTGCAGTTCTGAGAACACTAGTTTCCAAGTATGGAAATATGTAGGCCAAGTATTCTCTGCCCATGGGTTCCATGGCTTGGATGACTGCACATGCTTGCCTATAGAAATGAGAGAAGCCCACACACATTTTCCTCACCAATGTATCTTAGGGGAGAGGCCAGATGAGTTTTTTTTCAACCTCATTGATAATTTCCCCCCCGGGACTAGTAGATCAACATGAAGAATACCATTATTCTCAATGGTCCCATTAACTTGTGAGCGTTGTGTCGCATGCCCCTTTCTCGCGTCAAGGTTGAAAAGGTATATGATCTCATCCCCATTATTCTCAATGGGACCCTTAACACCTGAACATTGTGTTGCTTGTTGACTGTCCTACCAAGCCTGAAAAGATACATGATCTTTTTTTGGAATTACGCATTTTTGGCCCATTATTCTTAATGGGCCCGTTAACAGCTGAGCGTTGTGTTGCTTGTCGGCTGTCGCATCAAGCTTGAAAAGGTACATGAGCTCCCTTTGGGCATTTGTGCATTTTTAGCACCACAGAATCCCATTATTCTCAATGGGCCCCTGAACACCTGAATGTTGTGTTGCTCCTCACCTTTTGCATTAAGCTTGAAAAGGTACATTAGATTCTTTGGGGGCAGAATTGTATATTTTTGGCACCATAGAATCCCATTATTCTCAATGGGCATGTTAACACTTGAGCTTTGTGTTGCTTTGGGCATCAACCTTGGAAAGGTACATGAGCTTCTTTTGGGGCAGAAGTGCCTACAGAATCCCATTATTCTCAATAGGCCCCTTAACACCTAAGCGTTGTGTTGCTTGTCGCCTGTCACATCAAGCTCGAAAAGGTACATGAGCTTCTTAATTGAGGCAGAATTGTGCATTCTTGACCCATTATTTTCAATGGGCCTATTAACAGTTGAGCGTGTGTTGCTTGTTGGCTTTTCCGTCAAGTTTGCAAAGGTACGTAAACTTGAGGCCAGAATTGTGCATTTTTGGTGCCACAAAATCTCATTATTCTCATTGGGCCCCTTAACACCTGAAAGTTATTTGCAAAAATGCATATACAAACACGCAAAGAAGCCTCTAATTCACCTGGCTACTAGTGATGAGTTTGGGCTTGATGCAAACCCAATTTGCCCAAGCCTACTCAAAACTGTAACTGACACAACCCCCCACACTCTAGACCCAGTTCGTTGCAGCAGGTGCACTCCCCACCCTGCTGCTAAGCCTCACAAAGGGACACAACTGATTGAACTAGGAGGTGAGGGTTGTCAGTCGCAGTTTTGAGCGGGCTTGGGTGAACCCGAGCTCATCACTACTGGCTACACTCATGTGTGAATGGGGCCTTATGTATGCTCCTTAGCAGACTTTCCAACATACAAAAGCCCTGATGAAGGGGGTACCTTTGAACCCCTCCTGAAACACATTGTATATTTATATGAACTCTGATTGGATTAAACTTATTTTGGATTTCAACCCCCTGGTCGGGCTCTCCAGTCCTTCCCTCCAATATAAGACTGCACATATGGGAGGCTTGATGAATCTGGTTGCAAGAAAACCCATTAAAAATGCCTGAAAGTAACGGATTCCTTTCTAAGACGTGCCTAATCCTTACCCGTGTGGGTGGGCTTGTCTGCAGTGTGGTTTTATTACTTTGCCTTCGCCTCTCTGTGTTTACAGTACAACATCGCTTCACACTATTGCTTAATTTTCGGAGCTGCCATAAAACATAACATCTAATCCCACTATTTCCTCTAGCAATTATTCAGAATCCTGTCATTTGATTATCTTAATGTTCTTCTTGGTAGCGTATTCACACCTGTGAAATTGACAAGGCAGTAATTTCTTCTTTTTCTAGTTTAAAAACCTATTTTCTGATGCCAAGTGGGTATTTGTGAAAGGAAACAGAACAATAAATGAGTTTATGAAATGTAGCGTTATCACACGGCGCAGGAGGCGAGGGAATCGGCTGAGAAATTGCTACCTTTCGACTTGCCTAGAAGGTGGCGAAGAAAGAATAATCGTGTTTGTTTATGAAGGCCTCTGAAGAGACAACTGTTTGCGTTGCCCTTAGCAACCAGCCCCGTTCTGGCTGAGACTTGTGATCCTGTTGTGAGTGGCAACTCACTAGAGATAGGATAGCTGCAAGAGCAAGGAACCCACTACGGCATCACTCCCGAGCTGACTAGACTAGCAAGGTGTCGCTTTGCCACTTCTCCCTCGATGACAAACAGGATTCTGCAGCATTTTGGCAATCTCGGACAAAGAAGAGGAACGGTGATTGGATTTGGGGTGGAGGGGATCTTATTTATCTGTTACTCTCTCAATTTTGCTATTCAAAGTCTCATTAAAGATTGCAGAGAGTCTACTGCAGGCATAGGCAACCTTGGCTGTCCAGCTGTGGTGAAACCACATATCCCATCATTCTCCTGCCTCTGGGAGTTATGCCTGTAGCTGTCAGAGTCTTGCAATGCCTCATGGGACTTGAAGTTCCACAACACCTGGAGTGCTGAGGTTGCCTATTGTTTTCAAGCAGACAGATGATGTCTGGAGGAATCACAGTGAATAAGAGAAACACTGAAGCTGGCCATACATTCCTGCCGAATCAGTCAAAATACAATATGTGGGTGGCCCTGCCCTGCGGGTAGTCAACTGAGCAGTGACTGCCGGTGCAAACACTGTTCAGGTATTCTGACAGCTGTGGACATCAGAAGACCCCCAAAAAACGAATGCAGCCACCGCATCTGAGGACTGGTTAGCTGCAATATATGACATTGTTTTCCTTGGGTTTAAATGCACTTTAAGCAGATTTATTATTATATGTATAAAGACATAAAGAAATCTCTAGTTTCCCCCTTAAGAAAACTCTCTGGGTGCCATTGTCTTTCTCATTATAATGAAGGATAATTGTGCATTGTGTGTCAGGATGGGGATGTGTTTCATCTCTGATTATTCTGGCCAGGTCTTTATGACACACGATTTACCTCTGGCAGATCCACCATCCCCGGCCCATGTTGAGGACAAGGGCTTATTATTTCTGTATGATGAGAGGCGGCATAGTCACCCAGCTTATTTTCCCCATCACTTCATTGCGGTCACAGTCATTTATCTTCTTTACTCTTATTACTCGGTGCAGACACAGGGAAACCCTGTGCGGCGTAATGACACACACACAGCGGCACGGCGGGAGAGGTGAGCTGATTACCAGGGCTGCCCTAAAGGGAAACATCTATTTCCTCATAAGCCTAAAATAATACACACGGCTTATTTTATTTACTGTAAAATCAGCTCCTTCCAGTCTGCAGCATCTGCAACTCTCTATTACTATATCACCGCTGTCTACATTATATAGACACCAATTGGGATCGGCGACTCTGCCCGTGTTTAATTCACCAAGGGATCGTTGAATCCTGAAATTCGGCAGAACTAAAGTAAGCGGCAAATACTGCTGAACTCTATAGAAGGTGTGTCTTGTACATTCTGGACATATTTAGGACTAAGAGGCAAATTGCTTTAGTAATAAAAGGGAAGGGAGCTGGCCGCTGACATGGGGGAACATGTACCGATACAAAGGTATGAGGAGCTGGGCACTGGCATGGGGGACATGTACCATGCAAAAGCATGTGGAGCTGGGCACCACCATGGGGGACATGTACCAAATGAAAAGCATGGCAAGCTGGGCACTATCATAGGGGGTTTGTACCAATGCAAAAGCATGGGGAGCTAGGCACTGCCATGGCAGACATGTACCAATGGTAAAGCATGAGGAGCTGCGTACTGCCATGGGGGACAAGTACCAATGGTAAAGCACGGGGAGCTGGGTAGTGCCATGGGGGACATGTATAAGTGAAAAAGCATGGGGAACAGGGCACTGCCGCGATAGACATGTACCAATGCTAAAGCATGAGTAGCTGGGCACTGCCACGAGGGAATTGTACCAATGTAAATGCATGTAGAGCTGGGCATTGCCATGGGGGACATGTACCAATGGTAAAGCATAGGGAGCGGTACTGGCATGGGGGACATGTAACAATGCAAAAACATTTGGAACTGGGCACTGCCATGGGGGACATGTACCAATTGAAAAGCATTGTAAGCTGGGCACTATTATAGATGGCATGTACCAATGCAAAAGCATGGGGAGCTAGGCACTGCCATGGGGGACAAGTAGCAATGGTAAAGCATGAGGAGTTGGGTACTGCCATAGGGGACATGTATCAGTGAAAAAGCATGGGGAACTGGGCACTGCCACGAGGGCCATGTACCAATACTAAAGCATGAGTAGCTGGGCACTGCCACGAGTGACAAGTTCCAATGTAAATGCATGGGAAGCTGGGCACTGCCATGGGGAACATGTGCCAATGGAAAAGCATGGCGAGCTGGGCACTATCATAGGGGACATGTACCAATGCAAAAGAATGGGGAGCTAGGCACTGTCACATGTACCAATGGAAAAAAAAAAAAATCTACAGCAGGGAGAGGATCTTGTCAATTGATGACTTGATGACAACACTGAAAATATACAAATCCTTTAAATAATATGCTTGGTGGATGCCTTAAAGCTGTACGTCGTGTTACAGAACAGAATACTTTTCTCGAGCAGCCACAGAGAGCATATACTAGCAGCACATATTTGGCTGTGGAACTGATTTTTTTTCTTTTACAATTGGCTTACACCCCAATTTAATTAATTTCAATTTGAAAAAAAAGGCTTCGGTCAGGTAGCTTTAGCAGCATCACTCACTTTTTCATCAAGTAATAATAGACCCGCTTTGACTGGCAGATAAAAATTGTCCAGTAGTTCACTGTAGCTGTCCCTGTTCTTGCTGATGCAAAACTGTCCTGACAATTTCTATCATACCCTCATTAAGAATCAAGAGACCGCAGGTGATAGAGCAGTGTAAAATTTGCCAGCAGCAGGACAGTTTTAATAGTGAGAATTGGCCAAAATGCACAAAAGACAAAGAAGACGGGCAGGTGCATTACTACAAGAAATAAGAGACTGCAGATGATACAGCAGTGCACAGCTAGCCAGCAGCAGTTTTATTCGGGGATAATAGGCCTAACTGATGTATGCTTAATTTCTATTTTATCTGTGGGGGGTAAATGTGAGTGATATAATTTGAGCAATGTTTTTAAAGAAGAACTATGGGGTAAATGTTTTTCCCCATAGTTCTCCTAAGGGTCACGGGAGGACATAAACTAGCGTACTCCTGTGACCCAAAGCTCAGTATACCGCGAGCTACAGCTCACGGTATACCGAGACCGCCAAAGCCGGGACAGATCCCGACAATACTGTTGAGATCCACCCACCTGGGTGAGTGACAGCTGGCTCTCCCTATCTAGAGGCAGAGCCAGCTGTGCCCGCCTCCTCCCCCATCCGTTCCTCCAGTCAGCGCTGGAGGATCGGAACGGGGTGGAATCCCTGCAGGGAGCCGTGACTGACAGTCACCGCTCTCTGCAGGGGCATGATCGAGAAGTCAGCGATCGGTGGTATGTGTTCGCTCACTACCCGATCTATTGAGCCGACGTGTTACAGTTTCATTATCACACGTCGGCTCGAGCTATGAGGTTGAGTGAAAATCACTCACCTTATAGTTCTCCTTTTAAAGCTATCATTCCTTCATGGCAGGATCACCAGGTATTATGGTACTAAAAGCTGCAGATTTAAACATAGAAAATGAGTTCCATGAGAATTTAGGTGTCAGGCTACATTTTTGCTAAATATTTTCATCGGCGAATCCATTAGAATCCTTGTTTTATGAGGTCTGGGACACATCTATGTTCTTGTTCGGTTCACAGATTTTACGGATCTGCATGCTTAGCTCATCAATTATGACTGATCATTTTGCCTGCTCAGTTGATTCACCACCAAATTGGCTTATTTTTGGTTCATTTAAAGGGCAGTTCCAGCCAAACAGCTAAATGCATTATTGAAACACATACATAGGAATCGTTTTACCCTCAAGAAGATTTGTAAAGGGCTTCACATACTCGCGTAATCAACCCTTCTCTCTATGGCTGCATTTCACAAAGGGAATGATACCACATATCGAAGACTGTGATTCAGCAGTCTCTGTGAAACCACCCTGAGTCAGGGTCAGGCCAGCTAGCAGGTATGCTGGGGATTCTTTTTGTTTTGTATTGTTGTAAGCCTTCCCATGTGCACCCTGCTACAAAGGCTGGTTATAAATGTATGCGGTTACCATCTTTTTCTAGTTTGACTATCTTGGATATAGTGAAGCATTGGGGATCCCAGCATGCATCTGTGGTTGCTGGGCCTCCAGTGTGTCCCTGCACCTTGTGAGGAGGAGTAGGCTACCTACTAGTGTTACTAAAAAGGTTTTGTATGGATGTTTCTCCTGAACTCCTTTTCAGCATCTGGAAACAATAGTTATTGTAGTGCTCGTAGTGATAGACACGGATGGCGCCGTGTATCTTCAAATTCGGACAAAAGGCTTTTCTGATATATGTGACATCCATAAACGATCAGTAAGATCTAAGAACAACATTATCCAAGTGCTGGTGATTTTCCTCTTGTTGCTAAAAAGGAGCATTAAAAAAAGAGATCTATACAGCCCCCAAAAAGGGATAAATGAGGAGAAAAGAGGAATAGAGGGAATTGGTCCCAATGGAGAGGAAGTTCCCCCAAATGAGGGACGGAAGGGAGCTCTAAACTTCATCTTAAGTAGTGGTGTTTGCAGTGGTAAAATGGGACACTTAGGAACATCCACAGAAAAAGGAAAAGTGGGAGAGCCATCTGGCGAGGTTGCACATAATCATGAAGTGGTGGTAAACTGAGTCTGGGTTGTAGCGCTTCTGGAGAATATATCTGTCTCCATGCAGAGGATGGGATGGTCGTGCTCAATGCTGCGGGATGGCCAGTCCTATGTCGGCCTATTAGTACATGACTTGAATTTTTATCTTCTTTACATCTTTAATATCCTTTCCTGATACATTTTAGTAGATACTGAGCTATCCAATCCCATCTTCAGTGTCCCAGCGCATGTGCATTTCTAATAGAACCCATGCAACCCAGAAATGAACAGGCCACTGAAACACACACCATCTATTTAGCTGCTACAGAAATGGCAAGTTATGCCCCTCCATTGCATTGCAATAGCCCCTAAGGTAAGGGACTGGGGACACTTTCACTTACTCTTGAGATTGTCAATTACAATCATCTGCATTAGCCATTTCAACTTTTTCCACTTCATTTCTTCATGCGCCTTATATGACTTTTCTGGCTTTTTACTGTAAATAGAATCTGTGATACACCATTATTCCGAGGAAGTGACCGGTAGCCATGAAATGTGTCATTGATGTTTAATAAATATTTATTTTCTAAAGATTATATCTGTGGTCCGGATCTCTTTTCTGATACGGTACAGTTCCCATGCTAACAAAATTCATTGACGGGCATCTCTACGATACGCACAACCTTCCTGAGATGGGAGCTGTGAACACAGAAAAAAAAAAAAACCTCTCAAATTCCTCTGCTGTGGAGTAAAGACTGATAAAAGTTATTGGTTTTCTGTGGAAATGTTAATGCTTTTAGGATGTGCCCAGTAAACCAGGCTGGGCGTTAAGAGCAATTATTATGCCTCCCGCTCACCGCCTCCCTATACGTCAAATCGTAATAACACGGCCATTTTTCAGAATGTCAATTACTCCCTCTAGAAAAGAGAACAGCAAATAAAATGTCCGTCATTATCATGAGCCAACTGCATGCAAGAAAGAACAGACTGACTCATCCACGCTGCAGAGCCTCAGCATTCCGCTTTGTACCTAAGTCCCTACATCTCGCCTGCAAAGGTCACAGCATAGTCTCTGAACAGAGCGGAACTGCTCCAGTAGATGCTAGAATACCATAGCTGTGAAGGGAAAGAAAGAAAGAAAGAAAGAAAGAAAGAAAGAAAGAAAGAAAGAAAGAAAGAAAGAAAGAAAGAAAGAAAGAAAAGAAAAAAGAAAGAGAGAAAGAAGGATGAGAGAAAGAAGGATGAGAGAAAGAAGGATGAGAGAAAGAAGGATGAGAGAATGAAAGAGGAAGTAAAAAGCTCTGAACAGAGCACGACTGCCCCAGTAGATGCTAGAATGAGAGAGCAAACTTATATGGAAAGAGAAAGAAAAAAAGAAAGAATGAAGAGAAGGAAGAGAGAGAGAGAAAAAAGGAAGAGGGAGAGAGAGAGAGAAGGAAGACAGAGAGAGAAAGAAAGAAAGAAAGAAAGAAAGAAAGAGGAAGTGAAAGGTCTGAACAGAGCAGGACTGCTCCAGTAGATGCTAGGATGCTAAAAAGGAGGAAAAGAAAGAAAAAGGGAAAAAAGAAAGAAAGACAAATGAGGAAAAGAATAAACGAAAAAAAGAAAGATGAGGCGATAGAATGTGGCAATGCTTAGAACATGTCTACAGATATAAATAATTTAAAACTCCAGAGGTTATCTGCCTGTAATGAAGCTCTGAGTGAACTTTTAAACCCTCGATTTTTCCAGATGAACTGTATACAAATATTTTAAGTGGATGCTTTTCTGCTTTATTGTTAAATGCATGATACGTCATCTGTAAGTATAACACATCCAGGTATTTATTACCTCTTGCAGAGATCAAATTACTCACCCAAAAAAATGCTTTCATTTTCTTTTCTCTTTAGAAGGACAGCACCTTCTTTGTTCAGACATTATTCAGGGTCAGTATCTTTTTTTATTTCATATAAGTCCTGATGTCTGTGAAGATACAGGTTGTATAAAACAGAAAAATGGGGTTTTAACTGTTGGTGACCCAGTTTTATGTATAAAATGTGTAGAAAAAAATGCAAATTATTTAAAGAACCACATTGAAAAATAGAAGAAGAGTCTATCATGGTGTATAGATCGTCCCTTGTACACAAGCAATAAGTCAATAATATATATAACTCCAAAGTATAATGAAATGAGTGCAAAGGTGATAGGAACAACCATGCCTTGCTGGTGGAGATGCTGTCTTTACAGTGCTAGGCTGGCGTATGAAATCTTCCCGTTTTGCCAGTGGCAGCTTTCTTAGGAGAGGGACTTATTACTATAAAAGGCTACGCCATGAAACTAATAGTGGTCACCAAATGGCAGGGATGCTGGCTCTCCTGTGGACCTAAGATTCTGTATCGTGTCTCCTGCTTCCATTGTGAGTGTTCTTGGCCTTCCCCCTCCTGTGCTCCTATGCCCCTGTAGTGGGCGACGGTGGTTGCGATGGTGGAGTTTGGGTTCTTATTTGTTTAAATATGTTAAATTATGAAAGATATGTTTAGAATAAATAAGTTAAATTATAAAAATAATAAAGTTTAGGGTTAATGTGGGGGTCACCACCCTCAGGTAGGAAAATCAATATGAGGAGAAGGACTAAGCTTTGTTTTCTTGTCTTGTGTCTCTTTCTATGAAAATGCTAGAGTGCCTGATTATGAAAAGGAAAAAGCAATATGGAAAGATTTCCTGCTGCTTTTCTTTGTTATATGGAAGGGAAAGAATGTTTGCCATATAAATCTGTGGGGAGTAACACACGGGTCCTAATGCGGACAGCAGGCTACTAGATGAATCGAGGAGATGGAGTTTAGCATCACATTTTACAATGGAATCAACTTCAGATCTCTTGCATCTCTGCACATTATCAGTAGCTGTGTTCAGCACCAAAACCTCCTCTGATATAGGCACTGTCCAGAGTGCTGAATTATATCTAATCATACATACAGTACCTCAAAGCAATAAACAAACAGGGTTATTCTCAAAAGGGTGAAGAGGTTGGAGAAGGCAGGAGAAGTGAACAATCTAGACCGAAATAACTGATTTGGAAAAATTCTCCAATTCAGCTCACTTTCCAGCTCAGCTATGTTGTCCTAAATTGTTCACTTATCCTGCCTTCTCCAACCTCTTCACCCTTTTGTGAATAACCCTGTCAATCAAACAAAATTTAAAATAACAGCACCTTGGACCGCACCTATACCTAACCCAATATGGTGCAAAGCAATAAACGAAAAGTAACAGAAAAAAATCAGCACCATGGACAGTGCCTACACATAACCTAATGTACTGCAAAGCAATTAAAGGAGAACCATGAGGTGAGTGAGTCAAAGGTCGGCTCAGTAGATCGGGAAGTGAGCAAACACATACCAGCGCTCGCTCACTTCTTGATCCTGTCACTGCAGAGAGCCCTGACAGGGGAGGGACTGGATTCCCCCCTCCCCTGTCCGATCCTCCAGCGCTGACTGGAGGAACGGACGGGGGAGGGGGCGGGTACAGCTGACTCTGCTTCTAGATAGGCAGAGCCAGCTGTCACTCACGCAGCTGGGTGGATCCAGACAGAATTTTCTGGATCCGTTTCAGCTGCGGCGTCTCAGTATATCGCGAGCTGTAGATCGCGGTATACTGAGCTTTGGGTGACGGGAGGACGCTAGTTTGTGTCCTCCTGTTACCCTTAGGAGAACTATAGGGAAAAGCCCTAACCCCATAGTTCTCCTTTAACAAAAACTGATCTTGAAATAAAGATCAGCACCTTTACCTAACGCAATATGCTGCAAAGCAATAAACAAAAACTAAAAGAAAAAAATCAGCACCCTGGACAGTGCCTACGCATAACCTTATATACTATAAAGCAATGGCGGGATGCAGATGGAGCCACACTGCTTGAATTTTGTCCGGGTAAGAGGGGAGCCCCAACATGGGCTACTCACACAGTGCTATTTTCTACAGGGTAACTGAATTTCCACTTCAAGCTGTCTACATTCTGCGAACAACTCACAGGCTCCTCCTGAGAAATGGAGATTGCATCACATGGAGCAGCAGGGAAAGAAATGCAGAGCACACTGGGAATCCAGGAGGTTGTTGGAAGTGATGGGCAGGCGGAAGGCAGCACTCACTACATAAAAGGGACTTTTTTCAGGTAATCTTTGATTGCATTATCAAAAACATATCTAGTGTGTATTCCTGTCACAATGCTGATGTTATAGCCGGATAGTATACTTTACAACTCCTTTGAGTAGCCGGACTGACAGGTTAGTCACCTGGCAAAAAGCAGGGCGGGACTAAATCTTAAAGAATCTTACGGGGGTGTATCCATGCCATCCTGGGCTCACAGGAAGCGAGTTGAATGAAGCTGGTAAAGATGACTTTCTGGGGAGGGTCAGTGTCAGATTAAAGGTGAGTATTGCAGCAAAAGCTGTTTTTCTTTAACTGCTGGTCTACTCATTTTTTTTTTCTTAATTACCTGGAATTCTGCTTTAAACTAATTATATTTTCTTGATTAAAAAGAATAAAAGTTACAAAATAAACAATAGTTTTCATTTACAACCTATCTTACATAATCCGCCCTGTTATTTGCGTTCAATGGCCCTTTAAAGCCCGGTGTGCGTTCTGCTCATACCCACGCTATGGTGCACTACGCAGATTCCGTCCCACACACTGTTACTTTGCTTTTCATTTGCTGACATTTCTCACTTACATAAAGTGTTTAGACTCTTCTGTGCCGCGGGCAAACTATTTTCCATCCTCGCTGAACTTAACGCGAGTCCGCAAGCTCTTCTTCTCCAGGAATATGTCAGTGGGTGACTGCGCACACCTTCCTTTTAGAAGGACCCCACTACCCTCCCTTCCATTTCACAACTAATGGAACCAGATAGAGCCACAGCCAATGATGCCATGCCTCTAATGAAATGACATTTCCTCTCGTAACATACTGTGACCACACTACCAAGCACCACAAATTCATTGCTGTGCTATGATGGAACCTAACCTTTAAGCACAATCTGAGGTGTGATGCTGATGCGAGAAAGCATTGCATTATCCCTAAGCTATTCTAGCTCTATCTGGCTGGCAGCAGAATATTCAGAGAATGAGAGAGCGCATAAAATGATATGCAAGAACCCGAAATCAGCCCAAAATCAACAGTAAAATTAAAGCTTTAGCAACTCTGTAATCTTTAATACATCATTACATTTATTGTTTTTAAATGCAAGCAGAGGGAGAAGCAGTGCTAACAAAGAGCATGCTGATAGGAGGCGAGAGCAGATTGATGAGCTTCAGAATAAAACACATTTAAGAGCCATTGGGGTTTCAATGCTTATTCCATTGATTCAAATGCAAGAAAATCTTCAAATGAGCTCAACGGCTCTCATATGACAGCTCTCAAATATACTGTTTTGCTAGGCAAACTTTTACAGCTATTTGTTTGTCTGATTCTTGTTGTAAAGCCAAGGAAACTAACCCAGAAGTAGTATTTAATAGGGATGCACCAATACCGGTATTTTGGTATCGAGTACAAGGGGGCATAAGAAATAAGTTCTTATTTCTATGCTCCTCTTTACCATCTCTTAACCATAATGCAATATTACATTTAAAAAATTGCCTCGTAATGAATTGAATGTTGATTTTGGCATATATTTGCACAGAATGAATGGGTAGTTTATAAATAGACCCCAGGGCCATCCGTATAGGCAGCACGTGGGGGGTGGCAGATGTGCCTGTCGCCACCTTCCCGGCCAAAGTGTACTAGGTATCTAAGAGCAACAAGAAACACTCTCGTCAGCATCCCACCGAGGCCGAGCTCACTGATGTCACTGGTTGCCAGGAGCTGAGGAGGATGCTCTGGCTGGCATCATGCCCAGCTCCTGGCAACCAGTGACGTCAGTGAGCTGGAAGGGACATTGAACAGAGCCGGAGCCAGAGGTACCGTGCACCACCAGCACTCCCCCTCCATTCTCCCCTTCCCTGGTACCGTCCACTACCAACACCCCCTTGACTTCAGGCAGCAAAGAGTGTAGGGACACGCTAATAGACCCCCAATGAATACATTTGAAAAACTATGCCTATCATTCTATATCTAATATTTTGCCAACACCATTTCTCACCATGTGCTTTAAAATGCATCTCTTGGTAAAACTAACCCCTATTATCCTCCTACACTCCCAATTTTCCAATTTGTTTTCTAAATGTTTTAGGGGCTGTTTTTACTCACCTGAGTCTGTTATCATGCGTCCATCAGGGCCGTCCCTATAAGAAGACAGCCTGAGTTGGTTGCCTAAGGCAGCATCTCATTGGGTCATGTAAGGAGGGTGACAGTTGTACCTGCCACCTCCTTTCCAGCCAGAGCATTCCAGGTTTCTAAGAGCTCTTAGCAACCTGGGATGCTCTGGCCAGCGTCCTGCCCACCTCACTGATGTCACCGGTTACCGGAAGCTGAGCAGGACGCTCTGGATGGCTTCCCACCCAGCTCCTGGCAACCAGTGACATCAGTGAGCTGAGCGGGACACCGGACCAAGATACCGTGTCCACCCCCAGGTAACGTGCACCACCAACAACACCCCCCATCCCCCGAGGCAATGTGCACCAAACCCTGTTCCCTCCTAACTGAGGCGGCAAAAATTGTAGGGATGCCCCTGATCATCACAGTCTCATTCTGATGTCATCACACTGCTGCAGTCAACTAGAGCCCTGCTCAAGAGAGCACTGCTGCTGGACAGTCAAAGGGAAGTGTCCACATCACCCAGGCAGCTATGATGGCACCTGAAGAAGTAAATTACCCCTTAACTCTGCACTCCAGAAGTTAAAAGAATAGAGACCGGATGGCACCACAGATTCAGGTAAGTTTTTGGGGCTTTTAGTGTAATTTTTAATATTAATTGCCATTAACTAGAGGGTGTGGTAAGATAAACTTTAACAGGGGGGGGGTCTGTTTGGAGATGGCAGGGTGACCATAGGCTTCATCAATGTGAAGTAATTAAATTGTTCAGTATAGTAAACAACTTTGCACATTCCATTACTGAAAACATGGCTCAGGACAAGGGTCAGGGTCAGGATCCATGTCA
Organism: Nanorana parkeri; assembly: GCF_000935625.1. Lineage (NCBI taxonomy): Eukaryota > Metazoa > Chordata > Amphibia > Anura > Dicroglossidae > Nanorana > Nanorana parkeri. Next base: position 578,763 of record NW_017306553.1, read on the forward strand.
GGATTTTTATCTCTTACAACTTTCATTGCCACTGATAAAAAAAAAACTGTGATTGGCCCGCTTCCAAGGATTGGAATGAGTATATTTCTCTGTAGTCTCTCGTTCTCCAACACAAAGGTAAGCCACTTACACAATTAAAACTGTCCTCCAAAGAAAAGCCTTTTCAAATTCATTCACACAATATCCGAACAAAAAGAAAGAATGTGGAAAAAAGCGTAACAACGCGTTGGCTTTGTCTGCCGTCAGTCAGTAACGTTTCAAGTCGAGCGACTTATTTTAAGGGCCATCGGCGGCTCTTTGTAATCATGGGCAGGTCTGAAACCGCGGGCGCCGCAATTCGGTGTGCGCAAGGCTTTCGAGAACTGACTCAAACAATGGCGCACCGCCGTGCTTGCGTCCCTGTGTGTTCTCATTAAACGTCGAGCCGCCACGCATACAGAATACTACACAGCGTTGCTGATTTCACCTGCACTGATTCAATAAAAGGATGACAAAAGGCGCCAAGGCTTTTGTACCATTACTATTTTTTTTCATTATTATTTGGCTCATCCAGGACAGAGTAGAAAAAAACTAAAAATCTTGATTTGGCTTTAGATCACAGCCGCCGAGAGTCTCCACGCTGCCCTCGTACACAGAGCAAGGCAAATAATCTTTGCAATGTGAGTCAAACTGTCTGACCCAGAAAGAGTGGAGAGTTATACAATCCATTCATCTCCTTGCTAAGTCCTTGGATTCCCAGAGCGTTCCGGTCTATCATACGCCGTTCTACCCGCTATAAAACCTCGAGGTCACAATGTGTTTATATCTCACGCGGTACACCTTTCTATTACAGGGCTGAAATAAAATGTTTAAACATTTATGGAACGCCGGCTAACCTTTTTTTATTCTCACCTGTAGAGTGCCCATTAGTCTTTGTTCTTTCCATAATCTTATACGCACGCAAGTGCATGGGTAATGGAAGGCATTAAAAGGCTGTTAGCTTACACTGTCACACTTGCTCGATAGCTGGAAGTGGAAAGAGAACTCTGGGCCTCTGTGATTATTCTGTTTTTATCATCCAATAGTGGTTAAGTGATGTAATATGTGTAATCTGGCTAATGGATAGGCAGCTATCACTGGCCTAAGGGTCTCCAGAGTATCCTTGGCTTAACAGTGAACATAGTGTATGTAGGAACTGAAGCACCAGACCAAATAAAATAGTCCAGATACAACTTTTTTCCATTAGGGTCAAGGGACAATAGAATAGCCAACGCACTCCCTTCATCAGGGCTCAGTGAGAGAAATCATGTAGGTGGACTAAAATCTCTGGAGATTGAATTTTGTTGTGATGGGAAAGCGTCTGGCTTGTAAGCCGCTGCCAAACCGGAAATAAAAAGAAGAAAAATAAATAAAACGTCATGCAAATTGCAATAGTCCACATGTGACCAATTGGATACCATTTTGCTTAAAGTGACATTAAAGGATACATTTTGTTTCTCTCTCCCCCATGTTAATTTCAGCACTTACCTTAAATGATGTCTCTTAATCCGATCTTCTTCTTCTTTCCTCATGTTTTCATCTGTCCCTCCAGCGGTGCGGTGGCTCTCCGATCCAGCGCTGATTTGATTGGTTGCTGCACTCTGCACATGTAAGGGCAGGCAAGCACCTAATAACAAATTAACCTTAAAAATAAAAATAATTAGTACAGCATTTAGACAGCTTTTGATAGCATGGCTGTGGCACTTTATTATAGGTTAACTCAAAGGGGTTAATTTATAAGAGTTTATAAAAGTTAGGGTTGGGGTATAAGAAATGTCTATACTTGTTAGCACCATCCGGGGATACTAATGCCCCTAGATGGCTCTGACCAGTATATTTCCTAAACTCGTCAGTGCCATCTAGGGGTGTTAGTGCCACGCGAATGGCATCTGTCTGGAGCATAGCCAGGCGGATGCTGTTTGCATGGCACTAGTACCCCTAGACCAGGGGTGCCCATTAGGTAGATCGTGATCTACCAGTAGCTCTCAAAGCTGATGCTGGTAGATAATGAAGGGTGTGAACGGCGGCCCCTTTATTCCATTTTGGTATATTTATTTAGCTGTGCACACATGATTACCTATTAGCCTGAGTCTGCTGAGCCAAGCTCCCTGACACCTTTCTGGTGGATACTGGTGGTTGAAGTGCTATGTATTATATATTAGGGTCAAGGGACAATAGAATAGCCAACGCACTCCCTTCATCAGGGCTCAGTGAGAGAAATCATGTAGGTGGACTAAAATCTCTGGAGATTGAATTTTGTTGTGATGGGAAAGCGTCTGGCTTGTAAGCCGCTGCCAAACCGGAAATAAAAAGAAGAAAAATAAATAAAACGTCATGCAAATTGCAATAGTCCACATGTGACCAATTGGATACCATTTTGCTTAAAGTGACATTAAAGGATACATTTTGTTTCTCTCTCCCCCATGTTAATTTCAGCACTTACCTTAAATGATGTCTCTTAATCCGATCTTCTTCTTCTTTCCTCATGTTTTCATCTGTCCCTCCAGCGGTGCGGTGGCTCTCCGATCCAGCGCTGATTTGATTGGTTGCTGCACTCTGCACATGTAAGGGCAGGCAAGCACCTAATAACAAATTAACCTTAAAAATAAAAATAATTAGTACAGCATTTAGACAGCTTTTGATAGCATGGCTGTGGCACTTTATTATAGGTTAACTCAAAGGGGTTAATTTATAAGAGTTTATAAAAGTTAGGGTTGGGGTATAAGAAATGTCTATACTTGTTAGCACCATCCGGGGATACTAATGCCCCTAGATGGCTCTGACCAGTATATTTCCTAAACTCGTCAGTGCCATCTAGGGGTGTTAGTGCCACGCGAATGGCATCTGTCTGGAGCATAGCCAGGCGGATGCTGTTTGCATGGCACTAGTACCCCTAGACCAGGGGTGCCCATTAGGTAGATCGTGATCTACCAGTAGCTCTCAAAGCTGATGCTGGTAGATAATGAAGGGTGTGAACGGCGGCCCCTTTATTCCATTTTGGTATATTTATTTAGCTGTGCACACATGATTACCTATTAGCCTGAGTCTGCTGAGCCAAGCTCCCTGACACCTTTCTGGTGGATACTGGTGGTTGAAGTGCTATGTATTATATATAAGAATATTAGTTTACACAGCCTGTTGCAAAGTACAGCAAGGTGAGCCAGGAGAGAGAGGAGAGACAGACGGGAGAAGCCAGGAGAGAAAATGAGGAAAGACAGCCAGGAGAGAAAGCGAGGGAGGTTTTATTTTCATTGGTAGATCTCATGTAGCTTGTCATTTGAAAAGTAGATCTCAACACAAAAAATTGTTATGGTGCTAATTGATGGTGCTAATGAGTATAAGAATTTCTTATTCCTTTTATACATAGACCCCAAAAACTATATTTCAGTGATATAACTGAAAAGATGTGTTGCACTCACTGTTTTTCAAGTGCGTCTTAGGGGAAAGCAGAGTCTTGTGCATAAAGAAGAAGTTGCATTTGGGGATCCAACACTTATCCCTCCGTGTAAGCACAGCAGCAGGTCTCTGTACTCCTAGCCAAAATAACTAAATGCACAGAAAAAGAGAATCCAGGGTACTCAAAGCATACACTCATCTTTATTATATAAAAGAAAAATTTAGCAAAGTTGAGCTGACCAAAAACAGATAAAACCATCCGGCCAATGACCATTTTCTGTGCTGGATGCATGCTTTCTCAAGGCACTTGGATCTACCTACAAATAGGGCATCCCTTTTTTATTACATCATTGACCATAACCTTCCTCGAGTAAGGTTCCTTTACCCGTGCTACACAGCTTACACATTTCTTACATTGTTCCAAGTATAGGTCTGTTGATCCAGAAGGGTATTTCTCTTCAGGACCTTGCCCCAACCAATGGGCTGTGCTAAAGGCTCAGTGAAATTTCAGCTACCCTGCTAGAGGGTACATGCAGAGGGACCAAGCAGGAAGGTGGCTGCCTGTATGGAGCATCTTTACTGAAGCCTTCTGTACAGAAAAGTGTCCCGGTAGAGCTTGGAAGAAGCTGCTGCCAGTGGACATTGCAAGAAAATCTCCTGTACCTATGGCTGCTCACATAAAGTCAATGGCCTAAAATTTACTTAGAGAAAGAGGAAGGGTCATTGTTCTTCAACTACAGTCTGTGAATCACAGATCTCAATGAATGGTGACTGCTCCCACAATCATTGCAGTCTGTCAGGTTGCTCTTAACAAGCCAACTACATTACCTGCTACTAAAAATGTTGATCTGTTCCACTTTTGGGTATCCTGTGCCCCTAGCCCTCTCTTCAATGAGTTTATTCAGCAAATAAAAGTGTAAAAATACTAAAGTGACTGGTGCCCCACCATAAGCCAAGGATTCTGCTCTGAAAGTTGAAGGCTAACTTGCCACACTGTCAGAGACCTGCTGCTTCTGCGCATGCTCCAAGCCGGGCTTCCCGTAATGGGCCTGCGCGCATGCGCGAGCCAAGGATTGTCCACGGAAAAACGCGCCAAAAGGCGCACAGGAAGTGACGCTCTCCAGATAATTTCTTCCCTATTTAAACCCAGACTCCACACCTACTCATTGCTGGATTGTCTCTTCAACCGCCCTGACGTCTCCTGATCCTTGTTTCCAGTATTTTTTGATTATTGACCCGGGTTGACTTTGACTTTGTTTGCCTGCAGCCTGCCTTTGACCTCGGAACGTTTGACCATTCTTGTTTGCCTATACCCTTGACCTCGGATTGCTTCACTGGACTGCCTACGCCTTCTCCTCTTGTACCTGCTCTGCCTGCTCGGTGTCACCTCGGCCTGTTTACCTCGGATATCAAGATCTACATAACCCTGCTACAAAACCAGAGTTTGACCGGCACGGTGATACCGCCTCTGGCCCTCCTACCACTCACTGTCTCTAAGGACTCTGTCCCCAATACCAGAGTCCCTAGGACACGAGCTGCAAGGGAAGCCTCCTCCTACATCCAGTCTCCACACAGGTACGTGATACACACCATTTTGGGGATCATTCTCAACCGCTCAAACGGAAGGCGTGCTCCACTAGTGACAAGGATAAGTAGTCAAGAGGAAAAGGCCCTTTAACAATTAATTTTAATCCTTCATGGCACGATATGACAGGTGTGAGTCCTTTACCTACATACTTTGTCCTAAAAGGTGTCCCTCTTTCTCATTTTAGAAAGTTTGGAGGTAAAAAAGGAAGTTCATGAACAATGACCTTCATGTTAGGATCACCAGTTATTCATTAATCCTAATTAATAATTACATAGTCACATAGTATTTGAGGTTGAATAAAGACACAGATCCATCAAGTCCAACCTTTGTGTGTATGTGTGTGATTGTGTATTTGTATATGTGTACACAAGTCCCTTTTCCGTCCTTGTATTTAAGTGTACCTGTACCTCTATATGTTACAGTCTCTGAATGCGTTTTGAATGATTCAATACTCTCAGCTGATACCACTTCTTGTGGCAGCGAGTTCCAGACTTACTCCAGACTAACTGATCTCACTGAAAAAAAGCCCTTATGCCCCTTGTGGTTAAATCTTTTCTCCATCAGTTTTAGGTGGTGGCATCTAGTCTTTGTTAGGGAGTTTACTGTAAAAAGTTTATTGCTCATGTTGCCATCACCAAACATTTTGTACATCAAAATCATGTCCCCTCTTAATCTCCTCACTTCCAGCGTGAACAAGTTTAAATTTAATAACCTTGTCTCATGGCTTAGATCCTCTAGCCCCTTAATTAGCTTTGTTGCCCTTCTCTATACTCTCTCCAGCTCAAGGACATCCTTTCTGTGGACTGGTGACCAAAACTGGACCGCGTACTCCAGATGAGACCGAACCAGTGATCTGTAAAGTGGCAAAAATTATAGCTTTGTCTCTACAGTACATTCCCTTTTTAATACAAGACAGAACTCTGCTCGCTTTGTTTTGCGCAGCCTGGCATTGCAAGCTATTATTCAATCTGTGGTCTACTATGACCCCCAAATATTTTTCTATTTCTAACTTCCCTAGTGGAGTACCCAATAATGTGTATTCTTCTTGCCTAGTTTTAACCCCAAAATGCATTACTTTACATTTTTTCAATATTAAACCTCATCTGCCAAATAGTTACCCACTAAATTACCTGGTATTAATAACTGGTATTAATAATTATTGATACCAGTTATTATCAAATAAAAAATGCCGATTTCAAAAGATTGAAAACTTTGCAAATGACATTAACATGTTAAAGCTTATATGAGATTATAGCAATTGGGTATACATTTACAACAACAAAAAATACCAGATGGCAGCAAATTAAAAGGTAAAGGAAGTTTTAAAATAACATTAAGCCACCAAATGGCTCGAATGAAAATTATGTACTTGATATCAATTTCTAACAAAAGCTGGGTAACAAGTTAGGACGGCAAGTCCTTAATTCACCTAAACTCCAACCGTTACTCTTCAGAAATCTGTTGTTGCTGTGAATCCTGCGGCAACACAAAATGTACACACTTATTTATTTATTTTCTCCACCGATGATATTTAGTATCATCTGCAGGATTCTAAATAACAGTCAGAATCATCGATATTGCAGTTTTATTGTAGAAAGCGTAATGAGAGCCATTTCGCGTCTACATCCATCAAAATGCATCATGCAGAGCCACACTGTGTGGATTCTGGTCCCATCTGTTTAGCAATTTCTAAATATTAAATAATAACACGCGGCTCTGTGATAGTAACATGAGGATCCGGAGCTCCGGGGGTGATATATCGGCTGCGTAGTCAGGCAATTCCCCATGTCTACACTTTATTTGGCCTCTTGTAAATGTTAAGCCGTAGATCTCAGGTGGGAACATTTTCGTGCCTACGCAATGGTGATAACTCTGCAATGGTAAAAGGACGTGAAGATCCAAGGTTATAAGGACAGGAGTGTTGGAATTGCACCCCCTACATTGCAGTAGCAAACCAAAATATGAAGAACGCATCCTGCATTTAGTTATTGCACTGGTTATGGTTTTTCTGCATGTTAAATGTGTGATATTAAACTGTAGCTCAGGGGTGGGCAACTCCGGCACACCAGCTGTGCTTTAACTACAAATCCCAACATGTCTTTGCCTCTGGGAATCATGCCTGTAACTGTCAGTCTTGTAATGCCTCATGGGCCTCTGGGAGTCAAGCTCACGGCCATCAGAGCCAGTAGAACCTTGTAGTTCCACAACAGCTGGAGTTGGCCACCCCTGCTCTAGCCGAATGACATTTAGTTTGATATTTAGTTTGCAGTTATGTATTAATTAAAGGAGAACTATGAGGTGAGTGATTTCCACTCATCCTCATAGTTAGAGCCGACGTGTGACATTGAAACTGTCACAGGTTGGCTCTATAGATCGGGAAGTGAGCGAACACATACTGTTGCTCGCTCACTTCCCGATCATCTGGCTGCAGAGAGCGTTGACTGTCAGTCACAGCTCCCCATAGGGATTCCCCCCCCCTCCGATCCTCCAGCCCTGACTGGAGGAACAGATGGGGTAGGGGGCGGGCACAGCTGTCTCTGCCTCTAGATAGGCAGAGCCAACTGTCAATCAGCCAGCTGGGTGGATCTCGAGAGTATTGTCAGGATCTATCCCAGCTGCGGTGCTCTCAGTATATAGCAGGCAATAGCTTGCTTTATACTGAGCTCTGGGTCATGGGAGGAGGTTAGTACATGTCCTCCCGGGAACCCTAAAGATAACTATGGGATAAAAAGGTTACCCCATAGTTTTCTTTTAAAACACGAAGGCTGAAATGCATGAAGATACAAGAAGGAAATACATAAAGTGAGTATTTATACTTGCCAAAGTGTTCTGTCCATCAAATTCTGGAATTTACTCAGCTCTGCCACACAGCACAGCCCTGTTTGGTAGGATAGGAGACCTGACTTTCCTTCTGCAGCTAAGTAACACTTACAGGTCTTGTCCATTCCCCAGCCTGTGACTGAAAAGTGAAAGAAGAAGCAGCACATTGATGAGCTCACCTCTTTGGCCCTTACACATCTCACTGCCCAGCTGTTAGCAACCTGGAATGATCTGGAGGTGCCAGGCACACTGCAAACTTTGTGCAGCAAAGCAGCCATGCCGTTCTGCCTGCCACTTCCCCACATGACCCAAAGAGATGCCTAAAGTTCAGTTTTAATTTGCATTAACACCAACTTAAGTAAAGTTAAAAAGTGATCTATGACAGGAGAGACAAGAGATACTTTTTTTTCCTATACACTGAGCTGCACATGCTCAGCTCAGTGCACAGGCTCGGGACTGAGATGAAGTAACCCCCATTGCGTGGAGGTTATGTCATCTGGGCTTTGCCAATCAAGCGGCTGATGACTGAAAACCTGAAGGAGGAGCGGGGCGAAGATGGAAGTACCAGCAAGGGAGGAGAGCAGCGCTGGAGGGGATCACTTTGGCAGGTAAGTCTGCCATATTGTGCTAATGTGATGTGAATACTAGGACATTATGGCTAAAAGCTCTAAGGGCCCACTTGTTTTTCAATCTTGCTTTACTTCTGCTTTATGGAAGAAGCAGTTGATAGCCACAATGAGGATTCTAAGAGCAGAGTGGCAATCCTTCACAATGCTTATGACTTTTGTTTTTTTGTATTCTTCAGAAAAATCATTACAAGTGGTTCTTCACTTCTCTGCACTTCCAATCCAATCCCAATTACTGGCTTGACCACTGTAACCAGGCTTTATCAGGAAACATGGCTGTTTTAGATCAGGGAGAGGGGCTCTCTAGGATCAGTACCAGTTTTACATTTCTTGCAGATTATCTTGTGCTGGCTCCACCCTACTCTAGTAGACTGTCCAACTACAGTAGAAGTCTAAGCCACAAAAAGGAAAAGGCAAGGTATGTGGATAGAGACTGAAAGAATCAGCTTGCCCAAAGTATGTCATTGGACCTAGAGCTGATGACTAGCGGAACTGGGTAGACTATCTCCCTACTCTACCAGCAGTTCAGTTGTGTATATACGGAAACAGAATGGGTAAACTGCAAGTACACAATACATTATTCCACCAACAAGAGCCTATAACAATGGGGACAGGGCGGCAGTCTAGAACCTTTTATGATGCACGAGAACGTTTTGAAAACAGCATCAAGAGCATGTTCGGCTGACCGAAGGCAGTCGATGTACGGCTGATTTTAGCTGATATACGGCTGAAATCAGCCGTACAAGACTGAAGTGAATAGCCAAACAGCGTTCGGCTTACTTCACTTCGGCTGCGTTATTCACTCGGCTGCCCCCATAGTTTGATGAGTTTGGTGAAGAGGAACTCAAGTGTCCAACACAAAGCTCTTACCTTAACCCTACTGAACACCTTTGGGATAAACTGGAATGTCATTTGTGAGCCAGAGCTTCTTCTCCATTATCAGTACATGACCTTACAAATGTTCTTTTGGCTGAATGGGCACTCTAAAATCTTGTGCACACCTTACCAGAAGTGTATAGGGCTGAAATAGCCAAGGTGGGTCCATGGTTTTGGAATGGAATGTCCAACAAGCTCATAAGGGTGTGATGGTCAGTTGTCTATAAGCTTTTGACTATGTGGTGTACTTCAGCAGCCTATATCTCTGAAACTCTTCATCATGATGACATGCTGTTTTCATTGAATGTACTGTAACCTCTGTTTATGCCTTTTCAATCATGTGCTCAGGTTGAATTTTCCAACTTTGTGACTGGTTTACTTTCAGATGTCCGCATCTGCCTATATATCACCGAAAAAGCGCATAAGGTCAAGACAAGATCCAGCAAAGTATTTTAGGCCTTTGCTCATAACATCGTGCCAGGTGTCTCATTACAGAGAATTGTTCCTAAATAAATCTCTGGTTTAACAGCGTTACAATATCCATTTAATGCAGCCGACACAGAAAGGATATATAGGTTTGTAAGCGCTCTCATTAATTCTATTGCTTTTCTATAGCGCTCGGGCAACATTTCAGTGGGCTGGAAATATTATCTAAGAAGGGAAGAGGGGAGAAATGATGTTTGTGATCAGATTCTGGGCAAGCACAGACCATTATATCATTAAAGTGCATCAATATGTAATCGGATTTAGTGCTACACAGTCATTTGACACGTTCTAAATGGTGCGATGTCAGGCGCTTGCCAAAAAAATGTATGTGCTTATTTTAGCAGAGAAACCTAATGCTGTCATTTGCATAACTGTTTCTGCTTCAGCTAAAGAAAGAGAAAATCCAAAACAAATCAGGTCTGCGGTGATCAAGTGAGACAGCTTTTAAGAAGAGCTTGAATAGGGGACAATTTATTTTTTTGGTTTAAAGGGTAACTCCAGCCTAACAGCTAAATGTAAATTATTTACAGGAGGAGCCTTGATACTCAAACAGTGACATCTCCTGGCCATAATTCCCAAAGGTGTTTCTGTCCACCTAGAAGTATTGAGCGTTACGGCCACTAGATGGGAGCATATAAATTAAAAACTCTTTTCCCATGCTCCTCTGCTCCCTCTAGTGGCCATAATGTGGTATTTTGTTGATATTACATTTGACCTGAAAGCAAAATTTACTAATAACATTTGTTTTTGACTCTATTCCCACAGAACAATTGTACTTGGAGTATTGCAGGAGGAATGGCTCTGCATATTTTTTATAAATACCCCGCCATGTGTTACTGTGTTAATTTATCTGACCTTGAGTGTCAGTGTGTTATTATGCTTCACCCCAAGTGTCAGTGTCACCATTCTGGGTCCCCAATATCAATGTGTCATTGTTCTTCACCCCAAGTATCAGCGTCATCATTCTGGGCCCTGAATAGCAATGTGTCATTATTCTTCACCCCAAGTATCAACGTCATCATTCTGGATCCCGAATAGCAATGTGTAATTATTCTTCACCCCATGTATCAGCGTCATCATTCTGGGTCTCGAATACAAATGTGTCATTATTCTTCACCCCAAGTATCTGCCTCATCATTCCGGGTCCTGAATATCAATGGGTCATTATTCTTCACCCCAAGTATCAGTGTCATCATTCTGGGTCCTAAATAGCAAGGTGTCATTATTCTTACCCCCACGTATCAGCATCATCATTCTGTGTTCCGAATACAAATGTCTCATTATTCTTCACCCCAAGTATCAGCATTATCATTCTGAGTCCCGAATAGCAATGTCTCATTATTCTTCACCCCAAGTATCAGCATTATCATTCTGAGTCCCGAATAGCAATGTCTCATTATTCTTCACCCCAAGTATCAGCATTATCATTCTGAGTCCCGAATAGCAATGTCTCATTATTCTTCACCCCAAGTATCAGCGTCATCATTCTGGGTCCCGAATATCAATGTGTTATTCTCCACCCCAAGTATCTGCCTCATCATTCTGGATCCCCAAGAGCAATGTGCCATTATTCTGGGTCCTGAGTATCAATATGTCATAGTTCCTGACTCAGTCATTATTCTGGTTCCCAAGCATCGTACTCTATGCTGGGAGCTCTGAGCAAAAATTACCATCACTGATCGCCCAGCATTGAAAATGAATGTATCTTTTTTTTATTCTTGCCAAGAAATGTTTTATTAATAATAAAAATAATAATAATGTGATTTGATAGTGCTGATATGTGCTCTACCGATTCATATTATCTACAAATTTTATTGACAGTAACCCGGTAAAGTAACCCGAATAGTTACAATTGCTTCAGCACAGCACTGTTGTTGCCTGGAATTGCTCCATAAAGAGTCTTGTTTGGACGGCTTCTCTAGTTTTGCATTTAGCAGAATTTTTGCCAGCTCTCAAAGGCCGCTCCTGAGCTGCTTGTTCAACAAGAACAGATATTCAACATTAACCTGAGCAATATGGTGACCTATGCAAATCGCTTTGGAAGTTTTTCCTTTTAATGAAAACAACCATCAAAATAATAGGAGGAACAGGGAAGCGGCCTTTTTGCAAATCAGTCTTTAAGCTTCAAAGATATGAGAAGCCTGGACATTCATCATAATTAGTTTTACAGCCGGATGGCGCAGGCATATTTATGTAGGAAGCTCCGTGGAGGGGTCCCAGAAGTGGAGTTTGCAGTCTGTGTGAGCTGTATTTATGTGCGGTGCTGCTAATCTGCTCTGCAGCCTGCGTCCTTGTAAATCTCTCTTGTCGAAAAATCTAATTCACTGATTGTCACCCATGAGATACTTCATAAAACAATTCACGGGAAGAGAGAGGAAGCCAATTGTGTGGTCTGCTGCTCGCCGGCGCGGGTTAATGCTTCCAGCCCCAATCATCGGCAGGGGATTGTGCCTCTAACTTAAAGAGAACCAGCCACAGCGGGGCATATGAAAGAATCTAAATATTCAGCCCAAAATTATTATTATAATTGTTCAGGTTTATATGTGGACGAGATAATTTTTCCTCATTATATACCTTTTTATGACTATTTTTAGGTTTTGAGTTTGACCTTCAGCTTAAAGCATATCTAAACTCAAGAAGAAACATGTAGTATATTGCAGCATACCAGTCATTATATATGTCGGCTACAGGGCCGTCTTTAATACTGATTGGACCCTGGGCAAACATTTTCTTGGGCCCCCCACTCCTACCCACCT
>NW_017306553.1:593173-602385 GCF_000935625.1 Nanorana parkeri
ACCCGCCCCCGACATGCAATTTCGCTCATGCATATGGCTATACGACAGGGACGGAGCAACACTATGCAATACCAATCGTTCAATAAACAGAAGAGTGGCGCGGGTGTATCTTTTGTGGGCTCAAGGGGAGGGCTGGTGCAAGGATTATTGTGTACATAGGTGAAGGTGCATTTTTCACCCCCCCGGCGCCCTCAGACAACTGTCTATGCAGCCTTACGCTAGCGTGTAGTGTTCCCCATCATATGTACATGGAAAGCATGTAGTGACCCGCATCACATGCAGACAAGCAGCATAGTGACCCCTCTCTTTGGACGTTTAGTGTTCCCTAAAACACACATGCAGCAGCCAGTACAGACATGCAGGGTCTCCCCGTCAGACACCCACTGTTTATGGTGCCCTGATTCAGGCTGTAGTCCCCTCACCCGGCAGGCTCCCTTGCCCCCATCCAGGTGCAAAGGACAGTGAACATCGGAGTCCAGGTCATAGGAGAGTCCAGGCCATCCACCCAGCTCTTCTCTCCACGTGACCCACTCTGCGATCATCCAGCGCTCTGCTGTCATTGCTGAGATGTAGGGCCAGTGGTAGGAGTTTTGCAGCGCAGGACCTGCTCAAGGGGCAGCTGCTTTGGGCCCCACAACAATAAATGGGGGCCCTGGGCAACGGCCCCTTTTGCCCTGCGTTAAAGACGGTCCTGGTCAGCTACATTTTTCCTTTTATTTTCACCTGGTGATCCTGCCGGTAACGCTCTTCCTGTCCTAGGGGGACAACACTCACTTACTACATTGTACCAGCATTGTCACCCAAGGCTGCTCTCGTGATGCGGACTATAAAGACCCCCAGCAAGGCACCTTGTAGCCATGCTGATGAGGACAATGGTCTCTTCCCACATCCAGTCTCCAATACGGCCTGCAGGGGAAGCCTATTGCAATTTGGAAGCTCCCTAAAGATAAGGGGACCCTCAGATATATACCCCATCCCCTACGTCAGGGGTGGGCAACTCTATAGCTGTTGTGGAAGTCCCATGAAGCATTACATTTACAAGCATGACTCGCAGAAGCATGTTGGGATTTGTAGTTAAAGCACAGCTGGAGGTTTAGAGTTGGCCACCCTTGTATCTAGCACCCATCAGTCATCCCCCCCCCCCCCCCAAAAAAAATGACAGTGTAAAAAAGATACCCACACATTTGACAAGTTCTTAGAAAAATTCCAATTGTGCAAATCCATTGTCATTCATGTTATCTAACGATGTAGATCCATCATCATCACTGTGAATGATGCCCACTAACCTGCCAAAAAAAATATATATACCCACCCGCCTGCTCTCAAGAACTGCTCGCTGCAACTGACAGCTCCCCTTGCCGGAAGCTGGAATGTAGGTTGCTGGTGATGGCCATGGCACAGCCCACTCAGCCGCATTATTGGTCGCTAGGACACTGTCATCAGCATCCTAGCAACCAAGGACGCATCGCCCTATTCGGCTGCTGGCGGGGACAAAGGGGCGGGGATGCTGGTTGACATCATTGACCAAATATTACAATATTTACAGTATAATATACACTGAGTGGCCAGTTTATTATGACCACCTGACGTTTGTAGGCAAATTTGCTATAATTAGCTATAATTTTGCGCTAAAGTTGCTAGAGGGCCAGACCATTATAAATAGGGAAGCAGGTTGTTTACCACGACAGTAGAAGTGATTTTTTTCTGAAGATACGGGTAAACAACGCGATTTAACAGCCTTTGAACGTGGGATGATTGTTGGCACTCTGAGCCATAGAGCGAGTATCAGCAAAACAGCAGAATTCATTAAATGTTCAAGAGCAGCTGTTGTTAAAGTGTTTAAAGACCGGGCTGTCAGCCGAAAATCTGGGTCTGAACGTGCGAATTGTGGCCGTCAGCGACTAGTCAATGTTAGGGCAGAACGGAGAGTGACAAGACTGGTACAAGACAACAGAAGGGCAACAGTGCCGTGTCAGATTCCTCGCATCACCTTTCATCATCTCGTGGAGTCACGAGGTGGCCCAACAAAGTCATCTCGTGGAGTCATCGCGTGGCCCAACGAAGTACTGATGGGGTGGTCATAATAATCTGGCCACTCAGTGTATATATTCTATTTGCAAAGGTGTTTTCCTTTAAGGAGGTCACAGAACTGCAAGTGATATGTATAATAATAATACAAAAAAAAAGATGTTCAATTGCATCGAATTGACATCTTGCGCTATGCATGTCACACTTGCATATGCATGGCAGCTGTACACTCTGATATTCCTGTGTGATGTTGACATTTATGTTTATTTTCTCCACTGCATTATGTACAGTCTATATTCCTGCATGACAAGCTCATCCCTGAGCATTTTCCCTTCAGATACCCTCTTCCCCCAAGCAAAGGGTGCCAGGTTATTTCCTGTCTAATTATCCTCTGGACTCCCCCCTCCCTGTAAATATTCTGATGGTATAATTAAAGGTTATTAACCTGGTGACCCTTGCGGAGATCAATCACACCTCTCAGCATTATAATCACCATAAACAGCATGCGGTTGACACATCTAACCGGCAAATGGTATAATATGCTGTATGAAGAGGGACTGTCATGTTTCATTTGGCTGCAGCCGTGCTGTAACCCTATGCTGTATATAAAGTGCTTTTAGAAAGCCAAAAAAGTGCTGAATCGAGCTCAGAATAAGTACAAAGACAGGATAAGTACAAAGGTAAGCACTAAAACTAGGTCACCTCTCAACCCCTAGCCTAAGATTGGACAGTGAGTGAGCAGCAGCAGATGGGACCCTGTGTTCATTCCGCTGTCCCTTCCTGTCAGCAAGTTCCTTGTTAGCACATGTGCATGCCGAATATCTGATTGGTTGCAAGTGTTGCCCCTCAATTCCCAGTGATGGTGCACATGAGGACTACAAGAAGCTTGTACTAGGCCCAATTCAGGCACTTAACACTAGCTGAATTTATTTAAATACATTTTGCTATTTTTTATTGACTACATAACCGTTTGCATTTGTGTTTTTATATCTCCCTGTAGCTCAGCAAACAGATGCCTCTTGTATTCAGTTTAAGGAAAGCTGTAATAGGATATATTCAGAGGCTGCCCTCTTGGTCTGAAAATGCCTGGCTGTTAGGCTGCTCCAATGGCTTGGATACTGGGCCATCAAACCAAAACAATTATACTCAGTGAAAGAAAATATTTATAAGACCTTCTGATGGTAGAATGGTTTGATTAATTTATTTCACACTTTTTAACATTTTTGTGCTGTTTATTCTATTTTTAAAAAGGAAACTATAGAAAATACAAATATAGGGGCACTGATTTGTACAGGGGTTGTAATGCCAGCAATCTCGACTACAATCTCATGTTTAGTTTACTAGTTTGTATTGAGATTGTAGTCCATCACGGGGGTGAGCTTGGAGCGGTGGCTACTTTACAACACACACAGGGACCATGGGGAACAAAAGTAGCCACCCTCCAGAAGGAAGGACAGTGTCAGCACCAACTCAGAGATGATTTGAGGATCTACAGCCGAGTTATACACAAATAAGATACATTTTTGTTAATAGTTAAGGTACTTGAATGCATTTTGTAAGATTTAACTCCTGAGTTTAGTGTCACTTTAACTGACCACTTTAGGTCTTAGCCTAAGTTAGAGCTTGTCAACTTAAAAGCTACAGGGGGGTCTCAATTGTGGCCCCTGGTAGCTCTAAAGGAGCTA
Organism: Nanorana parkeri; assembly: GCF_000935625.1. Lineage (NCBI taxonomy): Eukaryota > Metazoa > Chordata > Amphibia > Anura > Dicroglossidae > Nanorana > Nanorana parkeri. The sequence goes on from NW_017306553.1 coordinate 596,887, forward strand.
CACAGAGTGTTGAGTATATGAGAGAAGAATATAATAGACTTCTGGCATAATAAAGGAGAAGATCAGAGACTGTGAACCGTGGTGACACACTACAGGAGATAGGCAGAGACAGTGAACAAGCTACATATCACTACAAGAGATCACTGTCATTACAGCCACTTTACAAATGAATGCTTCCATTACTGACTGCTAGGATCTACAATGGGCCACACATCAAGTACCAAAGAGAAGCATGTAGCCCACAGGTCGGGCACCAAGGTAGCTAAGTGTTGGGATCATGGTTGAGTTTAGGGTCAGGGTAAATTATAGTGTGTAGGTTGTATGTCTAGGATTAGGTGAGGGTTTAAGAGTTTATTTTAAGTTGGGTACCAGGGGGCTAAGTGTTGGGATCATGGTTGAGTTTAGGATCAGGGTAAATGATAGTGATTATAGGTTGCATGTTTATGATTGGGGGAAGGTTTAAGAGTTCATTTTAGGTTTGGCACCAGAGGGGGGTAAGTGTTAGGTTCATGGTTGAGTTTAGGATCAGGGTAAATGATAGTGATTATAGGTTGTATGTCTAGGATTAGGTGAGGGTTTAAGAGTTTATTTTAGGTTGGGTACCAGGGGGGCTAAGTGTTAGGTTCATGGTTAAGTTTTGGATCAGGGAAATTATTTATGTAAAGGGTTGCATGTTTAGGTGTGTGAAGGTTTAAGAGTTCTTTTTCAGTTGGGTACCAGGGGGCTAAGTGTTAGGATCATGGTGGAGTTTGGGGTCAGGGTAAATAATAAAGATAACGGGTTGCATGTTTAGGATTGGGAAAAGGTTTAGGAGTTCATTTTAGGTTGGACACTGGGGGGCTAAGTGTTTGAATCATGGTTGGGTTTAGGGTCAGGGTAAATAATTAGGTTTACAGGTTGTATGTTTAGGACCATAGCTGAGTTTACGGTCAGAGTAAATGATAAAACTTATAGGTTGAGTGTTTTGGATTGAGTTAAGGTGTAAGAGTTCATTGTAAATGAGGGGGGATTAGCAATAAGGCATTATTTTAGGAATTTGGAAAAATTTAGTAACAAAGTGAGAGAGGCCTGTTTACAAACTTCCTTCTTTTGTTGCCCACATCTCACTTTGCAAGTTCAAAGACTTCTCTCACGTTGCCGCCATACTCTGGAATTCCTTTCTTCAGGCCTTCAGACAACAACTAACCCTGAGCTTTAACAGGCTCCCTTAGAAGCCATAGTTTAGAAAAGGAGGTCACCTTGATTCACAGCATAGTTCCCTAACCGCCTACATGGTCTTGGTTTCTCCAATCTCTTACCTCCTCTATCTATCGCTTCTCATTGTATCCTGTATACCGCAAAAAAAATCTTCAGCGTTGCTGTTTGACGGTAACTGTAAAATGCAAATCGCATACCAGGAAAAAAAACAGCTATTTTATATTTTGTCAGCGCTGTCAACCTTGGTTTAGAAAAGTCATTTACAAACAAAAAATTGATCTTGTCAACAAGCCGAACACTTCCAGCATACAAGAGCCCACAAAATGAAGAGCCGGGTTCAAGTTTAACCCCGGAGCCACGATGAATGGCGGAACGGGACTAATCATGTACGGGATGACATTTCCATCAGCTGTAAGTGCAGCCGGCGGAAGGCGTTCTACAGAAAGCACTGTCCTGTGATTCATTATTCATAAGTCGGGTCAAAGGAGCGTTTTTTTCCAAAGGCGGAGAGGAAACGCGGGCCTTGTCTGACCTGTTATGGAACATTGCAGCGGCTCCGGGAGGTGGTACAAGCAAGTTTATGGAAGCGTGACGAGACAAACCAGAGCGCCGTGAAACTGTTTAGGAAAATAGAATGAAATTGAAAAATGGTTTTGAGTACTTGTTACCTGCCCTTCCTGAACAATAAATATGTATGGTACATGTACTGTATATAGGTGATAAAGGATAGTCAGAGTATAACATTGTGTGTATGTGTGTGATGTCATACACTGAGTGTCCAGATTATTATGACCACCCCATCAGTACTTCGTTGGGCCGCCTTGTGACTCCGCGAGATGTTGAAAGGTGATGCGAGGAATCTGACACTGCACTGTTGCCCTTCTGTTGTCTTGTACCAGTCTTGCCCCTCCCCCGTTCTGCCCTAACATTGACTAGTCGCTGACGGCCACAATTCGCACGTTCAGACCCAGATTTTCGGCTTTCAGTCCAGTCTTTAAACACTTTAACAATGAGCCCCTCTTGAACATTTAACAAATTCTGCTGTTTTGCTGATACTCGCTCCATGGCTCCGAGCGCCAACAATCATCCCACGTTCAAAGGCTGTTAACCCGTATCTTCACAAATAAATCACTTCTAGTGTCGTGGTAAACCACCTGCTTCCCTATTTATAATGGTCTGGCCCTCTAGCAAATTTACCAGTCCTTAGATGTGGTGATCCAATTAGTATTCTGTTTTACAGGTTATAGGAGGTCTAATGTCACAGTATACACTATACTATCCTGTTATTGTTGGAACTTCTTGCACAGTCTCACAGAGAAACACAAGCACACAGTCTGATATGCATGCTGCACATGGCTTGAAAACAGGAAGGAAGCCGCAGCTTTACCCTCTACCTCTTTCAATACAACAGAGTATCTACCATAGATACTGTATAACATAACTTATAAACACTGCCATCTAGTGATCGAAATTGTATACTGCAGAAGTTGTTGCTCTAAATGTGTAGTAATGTGTACAGTAATGTGTATTCTAATAGTTATGACATCATCAGTGTAATAGGAATACATACTGGAGTTGTTTCTGATATTGCAATCAAAGCTTACCTGAAAAAATCCCTTTTATCTGGTGAGTGCTGCCTTCCATCTGTCCATCACTTCCAACAACTTCCTGGATTCCCAGTGTGCTTTGTGTCTTGTTCCCTGCTGCTTGATGTGATGCAATCTCCATTTCTCAACACTACATACCCCATCATGCATTGCTTCCAGCAAGCAGTGATGATGTTACATTGTTCAGATGTTGTGTTGTAGTTCAGACGGCAGGCTTTGTCAGAATTGTGATTCGACGGCATAGTCACAGGGCTGAGTGAAATTGTGTCCGTCCATTGAGAAAGTACATCCTATGGGCATCCTCCATAAGTACGTTTACAAACTTCTAGATAGATTTGGTTATTGGAGTGGGATAGAAGGTATGGAAATTCAAATATAGAAACATATTTGTTTTCAGTATTTGACCATAGATATCTGAACTCCAGCTGTTCGCATTTCTGAGAAGTGAACTAAATGGCCTGTTCACCTGCCCGCCTCACTGAACCTCCGGGTGCACAGGAAGTCATATATTAAAGGTAGTACTAATACCGCCACTAATAAATGACAGCTTCCTGCTCAGGGTCGTGGTCAGTGAGATAGTAGTTGCTAGGACGTCAGCATCCACCAGTGTCCTAGCAGCCTATAGCGCATCCCCAGGCCCATTCAGATGAATGTAAACAATGAGGCCGGGGATGCTGGCTGACATCATTAACCAAATATGGCCATGTGACTATTTTTGGTCAATGACATCAGCCAGCATCCCCGGCCCCTTTGTTTACATTCAGCTGCAAGCCAAGAAATCCTCCAGCCAGCAGTGAATAGGGTTATATATCATATAATATTATTTCCATAAAGGACATCATTATTATTATTACTATTATTATTATTATTTTAATAACGGGCTTTACAGTATGGCTCCCTGTTCGGGTGAAAATACTCCAGAATTTATGTTGCATGGTCTCAGCCACCTGTGTGCATGAACCGTTAAACACTTTTTGTTAATAAATAATACATTTGTATATCCTTCTATACATTACAAAGTGGCTTAGTGGTCAGCACCTTTGCCTTGCAGCACAAGGGGTCCCCGGATCAAAACCTGGTCAGGACACTATCTGCATGGAGTGTGCCTCTTCCCCGTGCTTTTGTAGGTTTCTTCCCACACTCCAAAGACATGCTATTAGGTTAATTGGCTCCTGTCTAAATCAGCCGTAGTATGGGTGGGGGTGTATATATACATGTGAGGTAGGGACCTTAAACTGTAAGCTCCCTGAGGGCAGGGATTGGTGTGAGTGTGTGCTATGTAAAGCACTGCGTAAATTGTTGGAACTCTATAAATAAGTATAATAAATAAAAGAGTGACAACTGGGGGGAAAAAAAGGGTCAGTCCTTCCAAATGAGGGAACATTTGTAGACATGTCCTATAACCCAATAAACTATTCTTTACAGTTGGACATATCTGTGACAGAAACTTCAAATAACAAAAATTTTCTAGAATTAGACTTTAAGATTGCATGGAATGTTTAGGAAGGTTTGTGTACTGAAGGTTGAGGTTGAATAAAGACACAGGTCCATCAAGTTCAACCTTTATGTGTCTGTGTGTCTGTAGTGCGTGCATGTGTGTACACGAGTCCCTCTGTGGTCTAGTACTTAGGAGTACCTGTACCCCTGTATGTTACGGTTTCTGAGGAAGGTATCTAAACAGGGGCGTAACAACCAGGGGGCAGCCGGTGCACTAGCCCCGGGCGCACAGCTGAGGGGGGCGCCGGCCGCTGGCCCTGCTGGGCGCTGCTCTGTGTCCCAGCGGGGAGGAGAGAAAGTGACAGCCGGCCGAGCGCTCCGGGAGGAGAGTGCTGTGAGCGGCCGATGTCTCTCCTCCCACACCGGTCAGCCGCCTATCACAGTCCGGCAGAGTGGTGTGGGGGCGGAGACAGGGCGCGCTGTCACAGGAGGCTGGGCTCTCCTCTCGCACCGCTCACTCAGCCTCCTGTGACAGCGTGTCAGAGAGGAGAGCGGGTACAAGCAGACAGTGATCAGTGATCGCTGATTGTTTGTACATAATTGAGGACCTGGTATGTATACTATATCCTCAATTATGAATGAATGGGAATAATCTACATCACCTCCTGTACATTCATAGTTGTAGTTATAGTAAACATACAATGTCCTCATGTTATCAATGAACAGGAACATTCAGAGGATTCCTGTTCATTGATAACAGGGGATACAGAAAAAGAGATTGAGGACTTTGTGTTCTCAATCTATTTTTCTATTTTAAAAGGGAAATATCAGGGGTCTGTTTAGACACCTAATATTTCCCCAAAGCCCCTAAAAGTAAGGTAAAAAATAAAAATATTTATTAAAAAATGAATTAATAAATAAAAATAAATATTAGAAAATTGAAACGTTTATAAAAAAGAAATAAAAATACAATGTCATTATAGAACATAGAATAAAACATAGATAGACTTAAATGTTCTATTCTTAGTTCTATAATGGCATTGTAGTACTTTCAGGGGGACAGTAAATAATATAGCTTCATAACATAACATATCAGCTAGGGAACTACAAGTCCCAGCATGCCCTCATTGCGCCTGTACAACAACCAGATATTGCCATTCCCTGGGTGATATGTGTGTATGGGGGGGTTGTACAGGGACAATGATGGCATGCTTGGACTTGTAGTTCCCTAGCTGATATGTGTGTGTGTGGGGGGGGG